>NC_133353.1:16341660-16436660 GCF_030506205.2 Paramisgurnus dabryanus | reverse complement strand
ATATACTAAAAACCTTGATTATTCTGGTTAGTCACATTGTACTGCTATTATTTTGAACAAGACTGTATATATACACACACACACATATATATATATATATATATATATATATATATATATATATATATATATATATATATATATATATATATATATATATGTATGTATATATATATATATATATATATATATATATATATATATATATATATATATATATATATATATATATATATATATGTATATATATATATATATATATATATGTATATGTATATATATATATATATATATGTATGTATATATATATATATATATATATATATATATATATATATATATATATATATATATATATATACACATATATATACAGTCGAGCGTTTGGATATCTATTGTGTGTGTCTACTGTTTGTATTTTGTTGTTGTTCTGGTTGCAAAGAGAGAGGGGGAAGGGGAAAGTGAAGAGAGTGCCATATGTATGAAGTGAGGGGGAGTGTTTTGTGATTTTTTTTATTATTATTTTTTTTTATTACTATTGTTATTTATTTTCCTTTTTTATGCCTCCCCTTTTGCATAGACGATATTGTTTAGTATTGGTTAGTATTTAAATAGACTTTGCTGTAAACCAGGTCGACTAAGTTTATATTGCCTTATCTCTCTGTCTCTCTTTGTACTTGTATAATAAAAACAATTCTATAAAAAAAATATATATATATATATATATACAGTCGAGCTCAAAATTAGTCATACCCTTTGTAAATATGACCAAAGAAGGCTGTGAAAATAAATCTGCATCTTTAATACTTTTGATCTTTAATTTAAAAAATCTACAAAAACCCAACCTTTCATTGGAGAATAATAATTTAAAATGGGGGAAAATCTCATTACGAGATAAATATTTTTCTCTAATACACACTGCTCACAATTAATCATCCCCTTTATTCAATTCTTTTTGCAACCTCCTTTTCCCAAGAGAACAGCTCTGAGTCTTCACCTATAATGCCTGATGGGTTTGGAGAACACCTGACAAGAGATCAGAGACCATTCCTTCATGCAGAATCTCTCCAGATCCTTCAGATTCCAGCTCCATGTTGGTGCTTCTTCTCTTCAGTTCATCCCACTCATTTTCTTTAGGGTCCAGGTCAGGGGACTGGGATTGTCATGGCAGAAGCTTTGTTTTGTGCTCAGTGAATCATTTTTGTGTTAGTTTTGATGTTTGTTTTGTATCATTGCCCTGAAGGAAGATCAAACCATGGCCCATTATATGAACCCATCCCATTTGAAGTTCCAGTAGTGTCCGTTACTTTTCAAATGTTCTATGGTCAGATGAAGCAAAAAAATTGCTTTTTTAGCAGCAAACACTCAACATTAGTTTGGTGCACACCCCTGGTAAATGTACCCCATGTGTACAATGAAATATACTGCTGTATCCTTAATGTTGTGGGCCTATTTTTCTGCTGGAGGTCCTGGACATCTTGATCAGATACATGGCATCATGGATTCTATGAAATACTAACAGATAAAAAATCAAAACCCTGACTGTCCCTGTTAGAAATCATATAATGGGCCATGGTTTGATCTTTCTTCAGGGCAATGATACAAAACAAACATCAAAACTAACACAAAAATGAGTCACTGAGCACAAAACAAAGCTTCTGCCATGACAACCCAGTCCCCTGACCTGAACCCTAAAGAAAATGAGTGGGACGAACTGAAGAGAAGAAGCACCAACATGGAGCTTGAATCTGAAGGATCTGGAGAGATTCTGCATGCAGGAATGGTCTCTGATCTCTTGTCAGGTGTTCTCCAAACTCATCAGGCATTATAGGTGAAGACTCACCTATATGTATTAATTCGCAGCCAACGCCGCATGCTGGAGAAAAACTTTAAGCCCTGCATGCATTATATATCTTTGGACAGTTGGACAGGTTACCTGGGCAACATAAGGCAGAAGGTTGTTTGGAATTCCTTGTGGATCCTCGCCAATCTGTCCTGACAGGTGAGCACCAATAGGATTAAAATACCTGAGCAGCACAGCATTCCAATCCTGCAAGACATTTAATAGTCTCAGACCTGCCATACAAACTCAGAGATACATGTGCAAGGTATCATACTGAGGGTCAGCTACCTTCTCTGCAATGCACTGATCCGAGATCATTTCCTCTATGAAGTACTTGGTCTTGCCATAGGGGTTGGTGCAGCCTCCCACTGGATGGTGCTCATCAATGGGGAGTTTCTGGGGGTCTCCATAAACAGTAGCTGAGCTGCTAAATACCAGATTACGCACCCCATAAGACTGCATAACCTGATTTGTACACATACATGAGACCATGGACAATAAGACATTTCTTCAGAGGCAAACATTAACACAACCTATTCTAAACTTGCATCTGTAACAGTTGCACACAACCTCATCCTAAGCATTCAGTTGTATTTCAATAAGAAAAATTTATCAAACAGCACAAACATGGATTCTGCATGACTCAAATATCTAGGAGTTATTATACCAAAAGACCCAGGGGAAAAATATAAACTAAATTATTTAGCCATACTAGAATTTAAAACGTAATATTGAAATATATATTGAAATATTTTTCTCCCCAAACCATTTTTAAAGCGTTAGATTCAATCACATTTGTAAGGGTCATTAAAACTCATCGTATTTCTAAGCGTCATCTCCGTAAGCCAAGGTCAATGGGCCTGGGATTAGGCCTGCCAAACTTTCAGAATTATTACTGCGGGGCTAACTGCAGAACTCTGGCATACTGGAAAAAGTCTCATCTTCCGGGGCCTGCAAATGATATCTCGTCTTGGGTTACCATCGAACAGTGTGTTACGAACCACTCGCTTTACTCTCTGCTTTTTGCAGAGCTCAGGATAGCTAAAAAAAAGTGGTTAAAACAAACTTTATTATTAGTAGCTCCCTTAAAATATTGTGCCAGATACGGAACGCTTTAAAGCTGCCATTAATCATGCTTTCTACACCGATTGCTTGTAATCACACCTAGGGCTGGGACGGTTGTAATTACACATTTGCACCTCACAAATTATGAAAAATATAAAGTACAATCTCGCCCAGTGAGATGTCTTCAGGTTCGTGTTAACGCAAACAGCCAGCAGACGCGGATTTAATGCGCTATTTGCAAGGGAAGGCAACTGATATCAGTGATGACCCGCTGGCTTGGGGGCGGAACAATGAGGAAAGATATTGGCCGTTTCTTAATCCGAAGACTGTAGCCTCCGGAGGTCAAATTTGCAAGCTGCATACGTTATCAAGACTTATAACATTAACAATTATAAAGTTGACTAATATTCTTTGTTAATAATACATTGTTGTAATATGTTTATGACTTGCAAATGTCTGAAAATAATAAACCAGGCTTGATGACATATTCAGCCGCGACCTCCGGAGGGTGCAGCCTTTGAAAAATGGCTGTTCTCTCTTGGTCACGAAAAAGTATCAATCTGCGCTACCAGTACACCATCAAAATGCGTTTTCAGCGCGGCTAGAAACATTATAAACCCCAAAAGGTTTCTCACTTGTTGTTTTATCAGTGGAAGTGCTACAATAAACACGTAGATATGCGCCGATCCCTTGTGTGCTCCGGGGCATGGCTCGAGCAGCCACCGAAATTGCCAAGCACATACGCACAGTTGCTTCACGTGACCGCGCCGCTTTTCTCCTCTTCAAAGCGCGTGGGTGCTTCAGAGCGTCTTTCGTTGCTGAGTAACTTAAGCATTGCTTGACGCTGTGACGAGCACCCACCGAAAGAATTTGGCGCCTATAAACATGCACGCACATTTCAAAATATATGTATGCATTATGTATAAGACCTATATGCATCAATGTGCACGTGCGCATACGTGCATGCCTCCCCCCACACACAATCTATAACCACCGCACCATCACGGTGAATTTGTGCATTACCACCGCAGTGGTAAAAACCTGCCACCGTCACAGCCCTAATCACACCTTTAAACCATCACTAACAGACTCTACATTTTCAGCCTGGTCCAGTAAAGGTCTGGTTACCTTTAGAGATTTATACATGGGTGGTAAATTTGCTACATTTTATCAGCTGATAGAAAAATTTGGTAGAAATCTGCAGCTGAGAATTTATGTTTGTATGTCAATATTACAATTCAGACTACTTACAGATGAAAGCCCAATACATCATTATTTTTTGTGCATCCCCTAACACTTATTTTGAATCATATTTCTCAGTTTATGGATGTTTTTACCAGTCAACTCAACATATCTACCTTATTTTAAAAGACTCATCGGAAAAGGATTTGGGTGTTCAGATAACTGATGGGGACTGGCTCGAATACATCAAGGGCATAAATACTTGTTCTATTAATTCAAGGCACCAACTAATTCAATTTAAAGCACTATTCAAAGGTCAAACTCAACACATTTAACCCCTCTATCTCTTCTAAATGTAACACATGTGAAATGGCAAAAGGTTCATTGGGATATCTTTTGGTTGTGTCCAAAGCTCTATGAGTTCTGGAGTGAAATTTTCAGATTTTACTCAAATGCATATTCCTGTGACTTGTCCTCTGACCCAACAGTTGCTGTTTTTGGCTGGTCTGATTTTCTCCATGGCATTCAAATTAAAAAGCTGTTCAATATGGTATGGTAGTGACTAAAAAAATTATTCTTTGCCTGTGGAAAAAGGCATCAAAACCTCTTTTTAAATCTTGCTATCTGAACTTTCTACCACGCTACACCTAGAGAAAATCAGATACAACTACTCTGATAACATTGCTGGTTTTGAGGCCATTTGGGAACCTTTTCTTCAACAATTCTCAAACACCAATAGCTGAAAGTCAGATTTTTTTATTACTTTAACTATTTAAATATTTAATCTATTTAACTATGACACCTGCTGACTTGCAAATAGATGTACCATAGTGTAAAAAGGGTATGGATTATGTATGGAGTATGAAGTAAATTATGTATCTTAACAATTGTAATTTTTGCTCTGTTTTTGTATTTTTATTATTGTCTGTTTGTATGGTTTTATGTTGTTATAATGCAAAAAATACATGGATTCTGCATGCATAAACATGATCCATGCACAAGGACAATTCATGCAATGCTATATTTATAGTAAAGAAAAACTTCTTACCTCAAGCAGATTGATGGTTCCTGTTAGATTGACTCTGTAGTATCGTAAAGGCTGTTCTACCGATTCACCCACAGCTTTCAGTCCAGCAAAGTGCATTGCTGCATAAAAGGAGTGCTGGAAACACAGAGGGCAGAGCCGAGACAATTACCTCCTTAAATCATTAGAGGTCACTGTTACACAAAATGTGTGAAGTACTATTTACAAATTAGTGATGATCAAATGTTTGATGTAAAGAAACAGAACTGGTGTTATAGAAATGCTTTGTTTAGAAAAGGCTGGTGAGTGATTATACTAAGCAAGTAATTGGTATTAACACGATTGTGTATATATTTGAACCTTTTTGAATATTTTCTCCAGTCCATGTTTATCCAGAAGATCCAGTTCATGGAACTCAATCTGAGTGTTAAGAAACTTCTCTATCCTCCGGAGACTCTCAGGAACATCACCCTCTCCTCAACAAAGCACAACAGCCACAATGAAAAGAACAGGCATTATTACATCCTCAATGATGTATTTGCATTCAGCAATAAGTTATTTTTAAAAAATGATTTCATTGAAATGACCATATCATGTAAAACACAACCAAAATTTTGCCAATATTTATAGAAAAAATTGCTTCAGGCACCGCCGACTCTTTATTGATTTGCTCAACAAATAAAAAAGGCATTCAATGGCCCACTGTGTGTGCAAGATATTTGTGCGGGTCCTTTGTTATATATTGTGTTTTATTGACAAGAGTGCCTTTTGTGTTCAGAATATTTCTGTCTCCCTTAAATATGTAGTGTGGTTCATTGCAGTCTGTTTACCTCTGACAGCATTGCTGAAGTTATCGATAACCACAGGGTGATAACCAGCCTCAATTAGCTCCACAACACAATGACTGCCAATGTATCCACCCCCCCCTGTCACCAGGATCTTTTGACGCATGTTGAGCCCTTAATCACAGAAAAACACAATAGTTATAGCCAAACTAGATCGCTGTTTACTCGAATGAGGGTGTGTCTTCTCTTACTGAATAAAAAACTGTACTACGTGGCTTCACCCTTACGAAAATAACCATGGTTTTACTACAGTTAAAACCAAAACTATAGTAAAACCATGGTAACCACAAAATAACCCCAATTTGACACTATGGTTTTCAAAAACCATGGTTAGTATAGTAAATCCATAGTTTTGCTGATAGTAATCAATACACCAAAAAACATTACTACACAAGGCATGAATTCACCCATCTCACTGGCTAAATTATTCAACTGTGCCACAGGAATGCATAAAACATCACTCAGATTCTGATGTTTTTAAACAATAAAGAAAAAATTCTCTGTATTTTATCTTTGATTATCTTAGATTAAAAGCAGGTCAGCTTAAGTCATAAAATAAATAGAACATTGCTGAATTAAGAGATTTACAAATGTGGTATACGCATGTAATTATGTTATGAATCTTGCCTTATTAAATTTAAAAGTACTAACGTTACAGTTTATCAATTCACTATAGTTAATACTACAAAATACTATATAGCCTACATTAATAAGCGTAGTACTAATTACTACCATATAGAATATTTTTTTATGTGAGCAGTAAGACTTTAAAGTCATCTAGTGGAAAAAGTGAGATCGTACAAAACTCAAACAACTCAAAATACAAGTTAGATCTACTCACCCTGCTGACGAATGCGGATCACTTAGGGTTTTGGCAGGTCGTAGGGTGATAGACGGTACCAGTTTACTGTGCTTTTTGGCTCAGTTAGGGCTATTCATTCTCACTTCCTGGTTGAATGGACACGTCACGTAGAAGAGTGTTAAAAGCGGTTGTGGAAGGGATACAGCTACGGCCCACCCTGCGTTCCAGTTCGTTTTTTATGACCTTCCCTCGCTAACTTCCCTCAGTCTCGTTTACTCGGATGAACGTCATTGCTGACGTTGTATAAGTGCCCACTACTGCTGGATCACCAGCCCTGCGTTCCAGTTCGTTTTTTTACGAACTTCCCTCGCTAACTTCCCTCAGTCTCGTTCACTCAGATGTACGTCATTGCTTACGTTGTACGAGTGCCCACTACTGCTAGAACACTTGAAGTGGGTTCAAATGGATCGCCCTAAGCCCTTGATCACATGGAAAGTGAAGACCGCCCCCTCCATGTGCAAAGCGCGAGTTGCTGAAGTGACGTCACAATCGTGTTGCATTGTGGAATATGAAGCTGCATGAAGTGTACATATGAAGTAGACTCGCTCCCTCGGTCAAAATCGAGGGAGCGAGGGTCTGTCCATACAAACTTCCCTCGTCCACTTGACGAAGTGGAACGCACTTCAAAATGGCGACAGGGATTCCCCCGAGGGGAAGTGCTTAGGGAAGTTCGCGAGTGTGTGTCTAAAACTGGAGTGGAACGCACCCCAGAAGTGTTTAAATGGATCGCCATAAGCCCTTGATCACATGGAAAGTGGAGACCGCCCCCTCCATTGAACTTTTTTCTCCATGGCTGAATCCGAAATCACTTACTGTGTAGGTACTGAATTTCGCTGGGCACCTACTTAACGTGCGCTAAGACAGTAGGTGTGTTCGACATCGGCTGTGGCTGGATGTAACCGATCGGCGAGTTAGCCGCGTGCAGGCGGAGGAGCTGAAAACGGAGACGTGAAGTCGGACGCGCTGTGGTTCCCGTAGTTTGCGGCATTTACGTCAAGCATGGCTGATCACGTGCCTTTTGCTTGCTTAATCGTATTAAACATGATTGAAAAATGTAAACTACATAAAAAAGTGAATTATACTGTTTTGGATGTCCGTGTATGAGCATGAGTGGAACTGAAGAGGCTTACAGCATCTGTTTTTACAAGAATAAAGTTCAAAATAAGCATAAATTATTTAAATACCAATGTAGTTGGGTCTACGTTTTTTATCCATTTTATTTTGATGAAGATGAAACAATATAACATCGCGACTACATGAAAATAGCTTTAACTGTTATAAAAATACAGATTTGTGAAACTGAGGGCGTGAAAATAAGCACGAAACACACGTGATTGTTGTCATGTGGTGAATCTGACCAATGGTGAAACAGCTGTGTCGTCATTACAGCCCGTGCAGCTCCTCTTCGCAAACTGCGCTGGCTGACTCAGGCGGCTGATCTCGAATCGCTCTCGCGGTACTTAAAAACCACATGACACAGTCACGTGCCTGCAGCGCCAGCTTAGGGCCGGGTATACTTTTTCAGTAGCGCCTCACTGCAGTACGTGACATCCAGGGGGCGGGGTTGGATTTAGATCCAGGGGCGGAGCTGGATCCCGATCCAGAGATCCCATTGGTCGGCAGTTTTACCACAAGACACGTCATACACGTGTTTCTGCGTTACCATTTCCGCATTAAGTCGTAACTAAATTAAGTTATTATTTTGACATAAAAACTAACTTTACTTATGATTACAATAAAAGTGCCTTTAGGGTGAAATGTAAGTTTTTTGCTATAATGTTTTGGAGTAAAACATTTCGGGTAAGCCTACTATGAGTAATCTTACCACATGCAGTTTAAGACCTATTAATGGATACAGTATAAATATGCATAATTATTAAAATATATATGGACTTTGAACTTGTTTTAACGCGTCTTTGCTTACAGCCATTAGGAAACAGGTTTCCCTCGTAGATGGTTTACTTTTTTTTAAATTTGCTAATAAAAGATATCAAATAAATTTGTTTTTATATTTACTCGTTTAGGAATAGCTGTGTTATAAGTGGGATAATGTACAAATAAATCCCTTCAGTGATATCAAACTGTCGGGAACATGTCCGTACCTCTCCTTACACCTAACTGTGATACTTTCTAAATTATGAATCTTTCTCAACTATATTATTAATCAAACGTACACTTAAATTGATAAGAGCAAACGTTGGCGACCACAAGTTGCAACTAATTGCGGGCTGCAACAACGCAAATACCAGATAGCACACGTACGTCTCAGATACGTATCTGCGAGGTAATCACTCAGATTTCCATTCCGTCTGGAAAACGTATTATAAAGGTCGTTTGCCCATATGAATTACGTATCGGAGACGTACGAGCCCAGCCGTTTTGAAGACGCTTTTAAGATCTTTTCAAGACGCTTGATATTTAGAATGATGGTTAGCAGATGTATCTAAGATATTTCCAAGATGTTTCTTAGATCTTTAAAAGATCTTTATAAGAGCTTTAATCGAGCTCTTTCTAAGATGTTTCTGAGAGCTTTAAAAGACGATTAAAAGATCATTAAAAATAAATTGCTCTAAACTACATCTTCTACACAGTTATACACATTATTACAATATATCATTGACAACAATTAAAACAGTATTTTCAATAAAACAGGCAGTTGATTGCGTAAAATTTATTAAAATTAGACAAAGGAAAACATTCATAAGATGCATATTTACACGAGTGTATGCAAAAAGCAACGTTTTTCTATAACATACAAAGAAACACAATATCTTTAAATTAATCAAATGTTTCCTCGGGCAAAGAACATCTTTTCCCGATTTCCCAAAACTCTTGCTATAAATTTAGCATCAAACGGTTTTTCTAGAATATCATATGCTGTAGCATTAAGATTTGTGCTCATGGAAATATGTAAAGTATTTAAACCTGTTTATTAGAAGGAGGTGTCGCAATACTTATGTCTATATAGTTTATAACAAGCCAAAATAACTAGGGCTGCTTCTTTTTAAGAACTTTTGGTTATTTTTAAATCAGCCAGAGGAATAACAGTCCTTAAATGTGTAATGTACTGCCATAATCTTGTAATGATCAAACGTGAGGTCAGATTCTTGTTAACCTACTGTGTTCTTTCTTGATGGTTAGCCGAGTGTCCCAGGACAGAAAATCTGTTTCGTATGGATCAGAGTCAGACATTAACATCTAATATGTAATATCTAGTGATATGTTTTCTTAGATAATGCTGTGAACAAATGCTCTTTTACCTTGAATATTAGGTGGATCCACACTTGAACCATCTGTATGATAATCTGCACCCACTGGATCTGTAAATGGTGGTGCAGGTAAGTTTCACAAGTAAACAAACTCAAATCCTATTCAGACCATTCATGATTCCAGCAATAACCAAGTTTTTTCGTAACAATAAGACTGCATTTACAATGCAAATCTTAATGCACAGATCATATTTTTTTGACTATATTCATTTTTTGTTCTGATCTTTTTATATTTACATAAGACACTATTCATATCTGATATCGGTGTTACAATAATTTGCAAAACTACAGTTAATATGAGTGTCATGATTTGCACTTGAGTTTTGTATCGACTTAAGCCAGGGTCACTGCCAATTTAGGCATGTTTTAATTATGACACTTAAACAATTGTATATGTACTTCGATAAAGGTTTTTGCAATCATGGAAACATAAGTGAATCGCAGACAGCATTCTTCTTTTACGAATGTAAAATGGCTGGAGTAGTGATGTCACTAGCTAAATTAATTTTCATTTGACCTCCCCCACAGAAAGACACAGCACATCATTATATCGTTGGCTCCGCCCACTGGTGTTCAGTCTAAAGTAGTAGTTGTTGACAATCATAAAGTTGTAATAACAGTAAGATTGTGATGTCAGACAAACATTGTGCTGTTGCTGGCTGTGGGAAATTAGTGTCTTTGTAAGGGTCGCAAATAATTTGAAAATATTTATGTTTCTAAATATGCCCCCCTACCATGAACTAAACTGGACTGTTGCAGAGACCAAGTGTAGTAGGGTACACTACTATGCAGGTGACATTCTTTTGTTTATTGAAGCTATGACAAATAATTTGTCTGTTTAGTTAATGTTTTATACAGTGTAACTGTACCTAAACATTGTTCCTTGAGGTCCTCTGCTATTTACATTTTGTATGTCTTCCTTATTTAACACACCTTATTCAAATCATCAGCTCATTAGTAGAGATCTTCATGAACTGAACTGAGGCTGTGTCCAAATGTTCACACTTGTTGTCTTTGCACTAGACTACTTACATTACGGTTTTTTTTTTTTGTATTTGGCCTAAGTATTCTAGTGGGCGTGAAGATCCCAAGCGTGCATGTAGAATTATTCATCCGATGGGACACACTTAGCATGGGTAAAAATTTCAATCCAGGTAGTGCCAGCAATTTGCACCAAAACGTATTTGTGTTTTATTTACTACTTTTAATTTATATTTAACATTTTTAAGTTTTTCTGTAAATAAAATGAACACTCTGAAATGAACATTTGCTTATATCAAACTTTTAGATGCAGAATTCTTTGCTCCTGTAAAAAAGCTCTTTGTTTTGAGTATGTAGCTTTATTAAAGTGTATTATTTATTCAGTAGTCCCTAAATAAACGACACAATGTTGCAGATGTTTCACAAAATGCATAACAATAATGCAGTGAACACCATAGAAATGTTAACATACAATTAAAAGTCTCATGCTTTACATCCAGAACATGATGCACGATAGGATGCACAAAGTGATATTTGGACGCAGCCTCAGTCTGTCAAATCAAAGAGACATACAGAATGCACAGAGCAGTGGGACTCCATGAACAGAGTTGAGAACCACTGCTGTAACTCATTATGCTTACCTGACTCATGCAGAATTCTGGCCTGGTGTTTGGTCCCCCCTTTCTCTGGCTTGTGTCTCCATCATCATTACACTCTTGTCAGTGTAATAGTATCGTCGTCTGCATACCAGGACTTTGTTACTCAGCTGTCCCTTCTCCTTCAAGCTACATTTTTGTCAAGCTGCAACAAGTTGGAATACATAATTATTAACGTTTAATGATTTTGATGTATGAAATATGTAACAAAAGCAAAAAATGTATAGACATTCTATTAAGAAATTACCTTTTTGTTGTTTGTTTACTGACCTTTCAACCATATTGCATTTATAATTGATCATCATACCTTTGGTCTACTGTTAACAGGTTACTGTAGAAAACAAAGTCAAACAAAAAAGAGAGAAAAAATTATAAATGCTGAATGTGTCTCATCTTAAATACATTGTTGTTGTTTTTGTTTCATTGATTTTGGATGTTTTGATGATTTAAGGAAAATTTACGTAGCATATATATTGATGTTTTAAATCAGAGTTTGTTAATGACACTTAATCATTAACAAACATTTAAAAAGCTTTATTACAATACTAATTGATAATATTCATGTAATAATCTTGTTTTGTAACACCCTAAATCACTGAGCGCACAAACGCTACCCCTGTTACAAGCATGAGTGATTGACTTCAGGCACACATGCGCAGACATTGAAGTACCGCGAGAGTGATTCAAAAGCCCACGAAACAGTGTAATCACGCGGTACTGTGATGTCATACTGGTTAAGGCTAAGCCACGTGAAGCCGGACACAAGGGCTTTGGGCTGGAGCCTGTGGCTTTTAAGGCTTCGTGTCTCATCGCGTTAAACGATCGCAGAACGATTTATTTCTCTTTTTCACCTCGATCTTTGGCCTCGTGTGATTTACCAAAACCAACATGTGAAGTTACAACGCTGACGAAGGAGTTTCATCAGTAGAGGTAAGTAACCAACATGTTATGCATGTAGTGGATCTAAAGATTGATTGTCGTATATGATCATTCTTTTTTTGGTTTGTTTGTTTGTAACGTTTATCAATGCAAGCCAAAATCGAGCTGCAAATCCTGAAGGCAAGGCACGTTGAACATGTAACCGTTTTCTCAGCGGTGGTGGGGTAAAAATTTGCTAAGTTAGCCTAGACCAGCCCCTGTTTAACTTAAAGTTACTTGAGTTATAAAATGTATCAATCTTCCCGTCCGACTTGCTTGGAGTAAGTTAACGTTATGTAAACGACCGGTATTCACAAGAAGCCTTAAAGTTTTATAGCGAAGTGGTTTGATAATTAAGTTAATATATTTTATCAGTTGTATTAGCTATAAAGTTATTTATATCTGTGAATTAATTCGTATTTTTATCAGTTTCTAACAACACATACATGACAAAAGGCTAGCGTAACGTTAATAACGTACGTTAAGTTACTTACCAACACGAACAAACTGAGTCTGACAGACAAATTAACTTAAAGCCAACAATAAAAAAAAAAACATATTATAAATTAACATAAACGTTATGTTTACGAATTATATTATTTACATGTTAATATTGATGTTAAATGCGAAGAAAATGTTGAAGTGTGCCTGAGGAAAAACGGTCATATCATGAAAATGGCGCTCACGTGACGTACGAATGGCCTCGCGACCACTGTCTATGTTCGCGCTTGCGCGACAGAAGGGTTAACTTCCTGCTCCAACCTGCAACCATTTGAATGCAGGGATAATAACAAATAACCAAAGTTTAATCATATTGCTGGATTTTTTTATAATGCTTAATAAATGATGCGTGTAAATTTACACATATTTATTACGTCACTGACATTGTTTTTTATTGCGTTTATTTCTTTTATATTGATTGAAAATGAAAACCTTATTTAATTTACCTAAAATTTGTTTGTGTTTAACACTGATTTATGTTGTTTTTCTGTTTAATATTAGTGTGTCCTGGAAAACGTGTGCTCGGAAACATGCAGAATACAGGATTTACAGAGCCGACCTTGAGGCACCCACTGATGGATAATCTGTTTACCTAAAAACAGGTAATGTATAAACATTGCAAATATAATGAATTCACAAGTATATAATTTCACAAATATTAAATATTATTAACAATTATTATTAATAATGTACATATTAAATTATATTATACATGTTCAGTTGTTCTGTTAAGTTATTTGAAGGATATGCAATGCATGGTAGATCAATTAGGTTATCTTTCTCACTAGCTATAAGCAGCATGCTATAGAAATGTTCCACTTAAAGGTGTAGCGGAGGATTTTCTCGAATTTTAGAAAAGAAACGCCGTCTCCGCTTTGAAAAAAAAATGCAATTGCGCAAAACTCCAGATTGACAACTAGGAGGACCAATAGTCTTGATGATCCACCCGGAAAACCTAAATTTTCCGCAATAACTTTAATGTTTAATGCTCTTTTACCTTGATTGTTAGGGTGGTGTTCATACAAAGCAACTTATTGCTCATCTGCTTGAGAGAAAGTTACTGCTGGGGCTCTCCTGCTAAGGTTGTCTTAATTCTAAAAAGAAATTAAGTCATTTAGGCTTAGGTCATAGCAAGTTTTGAATGAATGACTTCACAATCTGTTTTAATAATGTTTATTTACAATGTATTTTATTCCACTTACCTGAATCGTGCAGAGGCTTGATGTTTAGTCCACCGGTTGTCTTCTCCAACCTCTGAGTGAAGCCACCACGAGTGGTCGTGTTAACCAATTTTTTTTAATTTTAGTGCACAGTGAGTGTGTCTACATAGTCTAAACGCTTAATAAACTGATAACGTGTAAGGTCATTTAAATGCATAAAATGGTTTTCTTTTATAGGGTAAAGCCCATAAATGGCAAAAACTGATTGGCACAGGTAGTTTTTTTGCTCTTAAACCAGATTTTAAAGTCTTTTTTGCCGTTTCGTATGTGCGTATGTCTCCACCTGAGATAGATAAACTTCACAAATAAAAGTAAATTAAAACGCTTGAAACATGTTAATGTAATAAGCTGATTTTTATAATATCATAATAGGATAATTGTCCTCTTATTATGTGCATGTAAACATACTCAATGTCTTTGTTTATCCTTTGTCTCAAGTCACACTGAGTGTGAGAAGTCAGTGCTGTCGGGAAATCTAATGATAACTGCAATTCCTTCAGTCTAACATGATGGTTGAATTACACACAGATAAACTCCCACTTTATAGACCACAAGATTTGAGTTCAGGCAGATTAAGATAGTTGATTGAGTTTAGTTGTTATTGTTTGGCTGTTGGCTCATATTATTATTGATTTTGACAATTTTCTTACAGCCCTTGTCTGTCAAAATAATGCAACCTCTGGTTGTAAAGCACATTTTAAACTGATCTTCTTCATTCTGTCACTAGCCCACCACAATCCATGTTTACCAGCTGTGAAAGTGCAGGCCAAAAATCTTCCTTCACCTGTGGGCCTCTACCCACATGTAGATAAGGTAATGAATTATTTGATTACTGTCGCTGTTTCTGTCACTGGGGCAAAATAACTGCCCTAGAGAACATGAAGATTAGCCAAAACTGTGGTATTGCGCTAGCCCTAAAAATTTGAGAATCTTGATGTTTCTAACACATGGTACAACCGCTTAGTAGGCATGGGCCAGTATAAGATTCTGGCGGTATGATTACCTTTAGCAAAAATACCACGGTTTCACAGTGTTGCGGTATTCCCATTGCTACACTAATTTTTTTTATTTTTAAATGGCAGGTAAAAATAAAGCCTTTAAATTATATTATATATAATATTTTCGAAATGTATATTACATGTAAACATCAAATCAATCACATGACTTAATGAATTTTGTATAAATACAGTTCATACCTTGGAGACGGTTTCACAGACCATTTTAGTGGTTGTGTAACCTTGACTGTTTAAAACCACGGTGTACCTTAAAACTGGTAACCAGCCCATGCCTACCGCGTAGTATCTATTATTAAGGTGGTTGACAGGTCTGTTTGCATGTTATTGCATTGGTAATAATTTATTGTTTATAGTCCAATATTGATTGTGAGAATTATTTAAATTTCCTTAAAAATGTTCTAACATCTTTTCCTTTCTTTTCTTAATGCAGCATTTCAGGAGAAACCTGCCTGTGATCTGCTAAGATGCACAGCTTCAACTCTGGCCCATTGTCATCCCAACACCTCATCTGCCATCAGTTTCGTTTAGTGTCGGTCTATTGCAAAAGTTCTTATAAACTTTAAATGAGACTTTGTGTTAAGCAGGGGTTTCCAAACTTTTCATTCCACAACATATTAAGCCCAGGATACACAGCAGGATTTTTGCAATCCAATAAGACCTTATCACACTGTGTGACAAGGATTGTTTAAACTTCAGCAGTAGACTGTCGATGAAGACACCTATTGCATCTGAAGCTGCGACATCTGTCATCAACATGCGCTAGTGGTAAACAAATACAGGTATGCAGGTCGTAGAAGCAAACACATTGTTGATGTGCGTTGATCATGCTGAACTTCTTACACTGTCATAAAACTATCGTAGGTGACTTTGGTCCAAGCACTGGGAAAACAGACGTCTTTAAACCTCTCACACTGTATGAGATAGGACCACCAATTAAGAGCCACGATCACAGAAATCTACACGATTGTTTCACGATTGGTAATCTTTCATCTGGGACAGCCAAAAATCGTGCCGTGTATTATGGGCTTTAGACAGGTGTAATCTTATAGTATATCAAAACCATTGCTAATAATTAATTGGACAAACCATCACTACAATGCAACACTCACTATCTTACAGTGCGACCCACAAGTGGGTCTTCACCCACAGTTTAAAAACCCTGAGTATGAGAAAGAGTATGTTGTATTGTAATTAAAGTCACATCTAAGCGTTATGGAACAGTTTGTCATTATATTCACAGTATTACATGGTTCTTTCAGCAGTTACTACGTTACAGTGCTCTTAAAGTGTCCTGATCAGCTTTGGGTCTTGTGAAGTAATGTAATGAGAACTTGATCAATAGCTTTGCAGTATTTTGTTACACTGTGGCTGTAATCATATTAACACATAGGTTAAACATTTTATTCAAATTTGGTAAACAAACTAGTCAATATAATTCATGCTGTGATGCTGGATTAAACCTGGTCAATTGATTGTGTATTGTGTTTTCAATTTTTTATGAGGTTTCTTCATCTATATAAACATTCTCAATATCACCTTTGGTTTGCTCAGAGTTTGTTCAGATGATTTTTAATGTTACACAATTGTGTTACACAATTTCAATGGATGGCGTGGGGTCAAAAACTATCAAAAGTTTCAACCTTAGATATATAACTGTTGACAAACACACTTAATGTGAGTCACACCCAGTAATTATATTAAGCAGGAATTGCAGTAAGCAGGGTCACCTTAAGATAATCAGCTTGTTGGCAATTGTTTTATTTAATTAAATGTATAACTTTTTTCATTTCAGACTGATAAAACAGTCAGAGGGGCAGTGGCTGTTGGCAATGATGTTCTTGTGTGTTTTGTATTTGTTAATATTTTGTAGTCAGAAAGAGTATGAGATCACCTTTTCTTGTGCATGGTGCTTTATCTACGGTAAGTGCCTTTTTAACGTTTTGGATTAAACGCAAAATGTCTATATTGCTTTTTTATTATACGTGATATGGGCTTTTATTAATTATATTTAATTATATTTTTTGCTTCAAAATTAATGCCAACCCTTAAAAACATGTTGACTATATTTTTAAAACAATTAAACACATAAAGACATTTATTTAAAAAAGACATTTATTTAAAAAATGAAATGAGTTGGAGGTCTTTGCTGATTCGTCTGCGTTTGATCAGATTCAAGACCAAACGGAGATGCATTGCAGGCAGGTAGGATTTAGAATTTTTTAAGATCTTAAATACGTCTTGTAGAGATATGGAAGACGTATTATTCAAAGACGATCGTCAGCAGATGTAAAGATCTTTACAAGACGTATCTGAGACGTACGTGTGCTATACTTAAGTACACGTGCCTCTAAATCTCGCGAGAAATATTCCAAAATCCCGCTAATTCTCGCCTACCCTTTTACGTATACTGAGGTTTCGGACATACTATTCGTTCGCCTACTGCTTTTTGCCTATATAGTACGGCAGTATGCGGTTTCGGATTCAGCCCATCATTTGAACTGTGCAAAGCGTGAGCTGCTGAAGTGACGTCATAATCGTGTTGCATTGTGCTATAGGCTATGAAGCTGCCTGAAGTGTACATATGAAGTAGACTTTTGACCGAGGGAGCGAGGGTCTGTCCATATAAACTTCCCTCGTTCACTTGACGAAGTGGAACGCACTTCAAAATGGCGACAGGGACTCCCCCTAGGGGAAGTGTTTAGGGAAGTTCGCGAGTGCGTGTCTAAAACTGGAGTGGAACGCAGCCTCTATAGAGTAACGGTCTACTTGCCAGCGAGGGGGAGCTAGAGCTCCAGCTCATCCCATTTGGCTTTGCAGCGAGCACCACTTGGATAGAAATACGTCTGTCACTGACGTCAGAGCAGCTGCTTTCTATCATGGCGCTGCCCTGTGATTGTCATGCTTGAGTTTTTTTGTGCTGGGCTGTAGTGTGCAGGTCTTTGCATGTTTTAAAAGTAAGATAAGTTTGTTCTTAAATGGCATTTGAGAAAGTAATTAATCAAGGTCGTTTTAATGTTGCTGGTCACTTGCTTGTTTAATATTTAACTTTGTATTTAATTCGAAGGTTATGCGAAGCACAGAAGAAATTGTGATCTCATACGCAGCATTTGTATTGGAAGACACCAGACACAATTATTATTATTATTACTATTACTTTTCATAAGGACAACACACATTAATCAACATTACGGTAAATGTGCCAGTGTTAGCCAGCCGGCTAATTTTTAACTGCAGTCCTTTGATAATAAGGTGTTTTACAACCAAAAAGTGAAAATGTGTCTCGTACGACATATCTTCCTACATGTAAATTTAACATCAGCTTTGAAATCCTAGGTAGATGTAGTTATAATGTGTGGTTCTGATAGCTGTGGTAAGATCCAAACTCTCAAAGCGTGTCACAATTTCTTTTATACTATAAAGCCATAAGCTATGACATTTGGACTGGGTTTTTCTTTAATGACTCATAAGTTTGCCCAAGTCTGTGTCACATGTTTAAAAAGACACAGTGTGGATCAGATTAAACCATTTCTCTATAAACTGAGAAGCTTTGGGACTGACCATAATGATTCCAGAGGAGACAACAGTGGTTCAGATGCACCAGTAAGAGTCTCACCTTTCTCTCAGAGAACTTTGTTTGGAAGGCGTCGACTTTTGTGCCCACTGGAAAGGGTCAGTGAGCTGCTGCCCGAACACATTCTAAGTCAGGAGGTTTGGGATCTCCAAGACACAAAAAACACACTGATGAAACATATTAAGAGCGACACTAGAATTAATGTGGAACAGGACTGTCACAATGAGGAGATAAGGAAAGGTGAGGCACCTGCTCCTGCAGGTGTGTCTGGGGAAAGGCCAATTTGCTTTGGAGAAACTCTTCTGGCTGAGTATCGCCAAAAGGGACGCTTGGAGTTTCGTAAAATGTTTCAGCTTAAGGAGGGCCTGAAGATCCAAAGTAACTGGGGAATACTAGCTCATAAAGACATTGAGGGACGCAATGCTGGGAGCATCTCACGAACTTCAATGGGAATCCCAATTCTCATTCGTCGACCAACCCTGGAGGAGTTCACTCTCTTCATGAAGAGAGGGCCAGCTATTGCATATCCTAAGGTAAGAAAACAAGATCAAAGTAACTACACTATCAATGTGTGCATACAGTTTCAGATGTTTTTTCTTGGCAGGATGCCAGTGCAATGTTGACTATGATGGATGTAACTGAAGGAGATTGTGTTCTGGAAGCAGGTTCTGGATCAGGAGCTTTGAGCCTGTTCTTGTCAAGGGCAGGTGTGTAGGTACTTTAATGTAATTACTTCTGGATATCAGTTATGGCCGCTGGAAGTCATTTTGAACAGGGGGTGCTGTGAATTTTATTTTATTTTATTTTTTTACAAAAAACCTATGAGCCTACAGACCTATTTATAATACATTTTTAAAAATAAATACATTGAGTTTCACTACTTTATTGTCATATACACTTCAGTGCACACAGCCAGGGTCTGAAACACACAGACGTCATCAGTTCTCAGATGAATATACAGTATGCGCTATTAATCAGAAGCAGAAATACTTTTAATAATCCCAGGGGGAATTACTTTCGTTACAACCTCAGATATACATACATACAAAATATTTACATACAACATATAATATTATAACAACATATAATATTAATTGAACTTCACAATTTTCCATGTCCATGCGGACAAACATATTTTACTTTTGTTTTTAAGTTAGGATCACACGTCGATTAACAGTGGTAAAATATTCTCAAAGTAATATACCTAGTATATTTGTATATACAGGGAGTGCAAAATTATTAGGCAAGTTGTATTTTTGAGGATTAATTTTATTATTGTACAACTACAGTGCTCTTGGTCAATTAAAAATGTTAACAAACCCTCAAACCTGAACATTTAAGTAGTAAAAGTGACATTTTGGCTTTCTTAAGAGAATATTTCTATGTACATCATTATTAGGCAACTATTAGTGTGCAGAATTATAAGGCAACTAAATGAAAAACAAAGATTTTACCATCTCACTTGTTTTTTTCACCTGTTAAAGTGAGAATAATAAACAAACTCTACATTTACAAAAAGAAAATAATAAAACAATAAAAAATAAAAAAAAAATATAGACTCAGTGACCAATATAGCCACCCTTCTTTTCTATAACAGTCACAAGCCTTCCATTCACGGATTCAGTCAGTTTCTTGATCTGGTCTGAACCAACATTTTGTGCAGCCGCAACCACAGCCTCCCAGACACTGTTCAGAGAGGTGTACGGTTTATCTTCACTGTAAATGTTCTGCTTAAGAAGGGCTCAAAGGTTCTCAATAGGGTTTAAGTCAGGTGAAGAAGGGGGCCATGTCATTAGTTTTTCATCTCGAAGGCCTTTACTGGCCAGTCATGCAGTGGAGTACTTTGATGCATGTGATGAAGCGTTGTCTTGCAAAATAATCAGTCTTCTTGAAAGATGCAAACTTTTTCCTGTACCACTGCTTGAAGAAAGTGTCTTATACAATACAGGCAGGCAGGCACAGACAGGTATTATTAAAGATGAGCTTGTTGGACCTTTTTGGGTTGAAATTGGAAATAAAAAACAACTGTCAGACCTACTGCCAATTTTTAGAAGACACTTTCTTCAAGCAGTGGTACAGGAAAAAGTTTGCATCTTTCAAGAAGACTGATTATTTTGCAGAATATCAAATATTCTGATATCAAATATCAATAATATCAAATAATAATATAATAATATAATATAATAATATCAAATAAATAGAACATCAGGCAAACATATCGCCCAAGAAAATCGCCAACATTTATCGACCACTGGCTGCACTGATTTCTAAATATCGGCAACGGCCAGAGAAAAAACCCATATTGGTCGACCTCTAGCGATGACTAGCCCTTTGCACAATAACTACATGGTGTCTCTCAGAAAACAGTGCATGGTGGGCAAATGCATAAGTGGGTAAATATAAGTGAACTATTTTAAAGTATGTTGTTAGTGACACAAACAACTGTGACTCACAATACCCACATCAATGTGATCAGACCCCATTGCCAAACATACACCCCAACTTTCATCACAATCGGAATACATGGGAACAGCGTTTGAGATATTAAAAATCCCTTCGCAATTTAGCATCTACAATGTCTAGACATCATGTTGTCCACTTTTATTGTCAATCGCATGAATCCCCTAGGAGGAGTATTTAAAAGTTCACTGCATGCAACTTTAAGCCTTAAATATAGCTGCAAGCAGCGATGGAGGGCCCTCGCAGAACTTTTAATCGCTATACAGAAAACGATGCACTGTGGGTGCATGTGTGCAAGTGGGTAAATATCAGTGGACTATTTCCTGTTGTTACTGACCAATTTGGGTCCTGTAGTTAAAACAAACTACAGGACCCCCTCCTCAGACAGGGATCTTATGTGGATTTACGGTTTATGGTGAAGTGATGCTCTTTCCATTTCCGGATAATGGCCCCCACAGTGCTCACAGGAAGATTAAGCATTCTGGAAATGCGCCAATAACCATTCCCATTAACTCTTTCACCGCCAGCGTTTTAAAAAAAAAGTTGCCAGTGCCAGCGTTTTTCATGATTTTCACCAAAGTTTAATGCCTTCCAGAAAATGTTCTTCTTTAAATAAATAAACATACAATATACCAAATGAAAGAACAGACCCTCTGCTTTCAAACAAAAAAAAAAACCGTTTCATCCTACCTTTAGTGGTTCTTTTGCAATCAGCTTTTGAATATGGGTAGGTTTTTGCAAAAACACCATATTTTGAGCAAAAAGCAAAAATAATTAAATTTTTGTGACTGACTTTTCATAGGGTTAGGGTTATGGTTAGGACACACTATGCAGTTATTTTACCTTAATATAACCGCTTCAAAGTCATTTCGATGGTAAACGAAGTCATAGTATGGCTAATCATACCCCTGTTGAAGCTCGGGAAGGACGCCGCTACCAAAACCAGCAATGCAAGCTTGAGAGAACCGCCCCTGACAAATCTCGCGAGAATCACGACTTGCTTTACGGCAACGACGTCACACACGTTAGGCTTGTTCGACTTCGTGCAGCGCTGCAAGAACTGGCAGTCGGATGACGTAAAAGTACCGCGAGAATGATCCGAGACGGCACTTTGACGTCATCCGGCTGTCGGTTCCTGCAGCGCTGCATGAAGTCAAACAAGCCTGTAACAACAACTGCACGCGCGCATTTGAGACGTGATGCTCGATGAGTGAAACAGCTAAGAAAACCCGTTCGGAAGAGAGTAGAAAGCGAAAAAGAGAATCTGACCGAGTTAGGAACCGGACAAGAGTCCCACTCGGTCAGGTTTTTACTCGTTGACGTGAGCTAATAGACAGCCCTGGATGCAAAAGGGATGCTGATCTGGCGATCTTGTTGATGGACAAGTAAGTAAATCTCTTATTTGTAAATTTGTTTGCGGTCTATGTTGTATGTGATTGCGCTTGCTTGTAGTGTGTATTTTTTTACTAAGCTGTTCATTCATCCAGTGTTGATAATTAGACCAGTAAAATAACTTCAACAAGAGTCTAGCTAGCTTACGATCATAAGAGCATTTAGCAGACTTGCTAACAAACACTCGTTTCTCTTACATGTTTTTTTTTGGCCATCTAAACTCAAGTGTTGTGTTGTGATGTGTACGTAGTCATTTGTCTAATTTCGATTTCTTATGGCCAACGAATAACGGCCAATGTTATGAAATAATGCAACGTATACAATTAACTTTGTCAATGCATTTTGTAATGTTTACATTACAATTAAAAAACAAATGAAATTATACAGTAGACATAATGTTAGACTATAGACTGTTTACTTGTGATTAAGCTGCAATCTTGTAAAAACGTAATAAGCCAGCAAACGCGGTAGGCTACTTTTATTATTATATGCCTACTCTACACTTGGCATAAACTTCATATTATCCTATTACCATCATCTGTAGTTTAGTAGACATGCAGTAGCCTAATATTTGTATGAAATTGTGAAACATTCCCTGGTCATTATCTTCGGAGTCCATCTCACGCCCAACACTATCCTTACAGGTACGTACAGAGTGGGCGTGCGAAATTACGACAGTTGCAAGTTTTCCCCAGTGACTCTAGGGGTCGCTGTTTGACAAAAACATCAAACTGCATGGAATGCCTTTAACAGTAGCAAATGATTGGCCGTTAATGCTTCAAGATCATTAAGGTCAGTCGATTCCTTAGTAATGGGACGTCCATTAATAATTGCTTCAGCTTCACATAAAACTGTATGGAGACCTTCTTCATCAAGAGTTTGTGTTCTTAGAGTTGCATTAAGAACTTTTCTCACAGACCTCATCAGTCTTTCCCACATGCCTCCAAAATGTGAACCACTAGGGGGATTAAAGATCCACTTGATTCCTTTCTGCAGAAGTGTGTTGTTGATCTGAGATTGATTCCAGCCTTCAATAGCTTGTCTCAATTCATGTTCTCCACCATGAAAGTTTGTACCATTGTCAGACTGCATTTCTAGGACTTGTACACGTCTTGCGATAAATCTTCTTAGCCCATTAATGAAGGAGTCAGTATCAAATTATGATAACACTTCAATATGAATTGCACGAATGATTAGACATGTGAAGATAACACCGTACCTTTTGAAAATACTACTTCTACTTTTAATTTCAAAAGGTCCAAAACAGTCAACTCTGACATACGTGAATGGAGGTTTGTCTTGAGAGACTCTGTTCAGAGGTAGGTTTGCCATCTGTTGATGCACTGGTGCTGCCTGCAGACATTTGCAGATCATGCACTTGGATATGATCTTCCTTATGGCTCCACTAGCACCAGGAATCCAATAATTTTGATGTAACCTTGAGAGCATGTAATTTCGGCCGCCATGACCCACTTCTTGATGTATGTGTTTAAGAATAATGCTGGAGATGTGAAAATCTATATAGCAGTATAGCAGGGTGTTTTGTTTCAGGGTGTTTTGTTTCAGGCATGACTGCCCTACTCAACCGTCCACCTACTCTTAGAACACCATCTTCAAGTACTGGATTGAGCTTGTAAATTTGACTGTTCGGTTTTACATGTTCTCCCTTTTCCAGGCTTGAGAAATCATCAAAGTACCTTTGGCAGTGGCGAATTATCTCCAATTCAGACCTTTTTAGCTCCTCCACAGAAAGCTTGGTTTTACCACGCTGAGTCTTTATTTCCTCCATTTCCTCTTTCAAGTGTTGTTTTTGTTGCGTTTCATCCATCTTAGATTGTGTCAACGACATTCTCAATGATTTTCTCTTTCCACTTAGATTTAGAAGTAACTGCTTAAATCTGAGAATCCAAGCTCCTGATCTCTTTAAAAAATTCCAAGAGGAGAAATACTGGATAAGCTGCATTATAACATCCATATTGTCCTCCACTTGTACAGTATTGACTGTAACACTTCTCTTTAGCTCTGGATCATCTGATGAATATTCTCCCAAGTCAGTAAGATTAACTGGCCATTCCTGTTCAGGAAGAGAGAGAAACTAAGGTCCAAAGACCCAATCCTTGTTCCTCAAGAAAGATTCCACTTTTAACCCTCTTGAAGCTATATCTGCTGGATTTAGAGCAGTGTTTACGTACCGCCATTGTGATGGTTGAGACACCTTGAGGATTTTCTGAAACTCTGTTAGCAACAAAGATTCCGTACCTAGAGACTTCATTTTTAATGTATTTCAGTACAGAAGTACTGTCTGTCCAAAAGACAGAGTCTTGAAGATGCATGGACAGTTCTGTTCTGAATCCATTCGACTTGCCAATCTTGCTGCTGTTAGTTCCATACGAGGGATAGATACTGACTTCAGAGGGGCAACTCTCGATTTTCCCATTACAAAGGCAACGTGCACTTGTGAGCTGAAATTATGTAAGAGCAGGTAAGTAACTACTTCATAACCATCCTCATTGTGTCCGAAAAATGATGTAACTGTGCTGTGCTCACCTCTCCGAAACCCACAGGTTTGAAGCATCTATCAATCTTGAAGTTTTCCAAATCATGTAGTCCATTTAACCAACTACTCCACTCCTGAGCACTTAAAACAGGAATTATATCATCCCAGCCCAGTTTCTTTCTGCACAAGTCTTGCAAGATCTTTTTTGCATATAAAATCACAGGAGACAGAATTCCTAAGGGATCATAAACAGAACTAATGGTTGAGAGGATCCCTCTTTTGGTTAAAGGTCTTTGCTGCAACACAATCTTAAACTTGAAGGCATCAGATTGTATGCACCATTGAACTCCTAGTGCTCTCTCCACTGGAAGCAAGTCGTGGTCCAAATTCAAATCCTTTACATTTTTTGCTTTGAACTCTTCTGGAATTTTCACCAGAACGTCTCGATTGTTGCTGATCCATTTGGTTTGTGTAAAGCTTCCCTTTGCACATATAGCAACAAGGTCATGATACAGAGAAATGGCTTTATCCTCTGAATTTACTGACAGTAAACAGTCATCCACATAAAAACTATTCAAGATTGCATCGGTAACTTCCTGGCTGAAGTCTTTGTTATCTTGTGCACAACGTCTGAGAGCAAAATTTGCACAGCTAGGTGACGAAGTAGCTCCAAAGAGATGCACAACCATATGATAGTCCACCATGTTTTGAGTAAGGTCACCATCAGTCCACCAAAGAAATCTCAGCAGATCTGCATCATCTTTTGGCACCCTGACCTGATGGAACATAGCTTCAATATCTGCCATTATCACAACTTGTTCCTTCCTAAATCTGGTTATTACTCCAATCAATGAACTTGTAAGGTCTGGTCCCTGTAATAGTAATAATTCAAAGACATCCCTTGAAATGTAGCACCACAATCAGATACAACCCGGAGCTATCCTTTCCGAGGGTGGTAAACACCGTGATGGGGTATATACCATACTTTACCATCGCTACGTTTCAAGTCCTCAGCTGGCACTCTCTCAGCATAACCGTTAGAAATGAGATCTTTCATGACAACAGAATACTCTGAATGAAATGAAGCATACCTTTTCAGCCTTTTCATTAGATTCAAAGCGCGCTGTTCAGCAATTACCCTGTTGTCTGGCATATGAACATCTTTATTTCTCCAGGGTAAGCCAATATAGTAATGACCATCAACAAGCTTTAATGAGTTGGTTGCCATTTCAATAAACTTATGATCTTCTCTTGAAAATCCAACTTGTTCACTTGTGTTACTTTCAGGAAAATCAACTTCAAATTTTTTCTGCCAAATCTCTCCTAAGTCTGAAACTGAAATCCTGTTTACTGTAACTTCAGGGTATGTAAAGACTGATTGGCCATCACTATCTCCTATTAGTGGGTCATTTACTGTCCATCCCAGCCTAGTTTTAATTGTATATGGTCCATTGTCCACACTGCTGATCACTTGAATTGGTTCCATGACCTTTGGGGGCATTTACTCTTATCAGCAGCTCTATATCGGAGTCAATTTCAGGCAGATTCACATGTTTCAAATGTGGCCATCTCAGAAGATCCTTTTGTCTTGGGATGTTCACATTATGCACAGGCATAGTATTTTGTGTATAGGCATCTGGCAACTCTATGAAGTCTCTTTTATTCAAACCGGCCACCTCTAAACCGGAAACAATGTTGGTAGTTGTGACTTTCTCCTGACCCATAGTACGTAAGAGAATGTTAGTCCTTTTACCTGACAGACCAAGTCTGTTCATCAGTCCAGATGTACAAAAAACTCCTGTGCTTCCTTGATCTAGAAAGGCATAAGTAATCACAGTCCTATTTCCTTTTTTAGATTTTACTTGCACAGGAACTATTGACAGTTTGCATTTATTTTCACCAGCCCCAATAAATCCACTGGACTCAAACTCCAAAGCACTGTCCATTACAGCATCTGTTTGTCTACCAACTTGTCTTGAATTGGTCACCTTCTCAGTTGGATAGATGTGAAGTATACTAGGGTGCTTCAGACTACATACTTTGCATGAAAGGCGTGTCGGAAAGTTTTTTTCGATTACAGGTCCAACTGACGTTTCAGGGGTTTTCTATACATATCACTTATTAATATGGGCACTTCCTCCGGAAAACCCCGTCCACCCACCAATCAGCGGGAGATGCTAGACCTTGCAAACATCTTATCACGCGACACAGCTTTGTTTAATTTCAAAACTCAACAATGGCACGAAAGAAGAAGTGTGTTTTTGGATGTAAGGAGAAGAAAGTCAGCCTTATGAAAACGATGGATATAGTTTATTATCCGGGGTAACAGCAGAGATTTGCGTGTGTGTTTGATGCGCTGGATTTTCCCAAACCGGGTCATGAGTTGCATGCGATAAGTAAGACTTCTGTCTTATGTTGGAAATAGGTGCGTGCATATTATATAAATGACACAAACATGTAGTGAATCATAACTTATAAGTGTTGTATAGTGTTGCATGACTCGTACTCGCTCCTCCTGTGGTAGTAACTCCTCCTTCTTCATTTTTTCGTACGTTATCGGAAAGATTCGGTACAGCTGATATTTCTTTTATAAATCTGATAAAACTAAAGACTCTTCGGAGATATAAAGGATGTAATACTACTCTATAGGTACTCCAGATTAACATCAGAAATGCAGAAACAGTGTGTGTTACGTGAGCTTTAATTTTCCAGGTTTCAATTATTTTCATTATTTTAAGTTAAAAATTAAAAAAGTCAGAGAGGCTGAAGTACTTTGGAATAAAACATCTTTGTTATTATAAAAAAGCGTAATGATAAATATGTGTGTGAAACCTAGAAATGCAATGATCCCAAAGCCACAAGTCTAAAGAAGTTATGTTTCTCATTTGAGGTCAATAGGCCCCAAAATGAGGTTTTTGCAAGATTATTGTAAGACTAGTGCCTTTTCTAGGTAGCAGTCAGCCCCAAAATAAAAGTCTTTTGTTTACATACATACACGCTCGTTCTAATTATTATTTATCCTTATGTTAGCTTATAAAATGCAGTTTCCACACCACATATAAAACGTCACACAAAGTTATCTAATTGGCTACAGGTTCTGTCTATCATTATTTTCCATGAAGTCATTGGAGGAACGAGCGAGTCAGATGACGTCACGATATTTGACAGCACTGTTTGGATATTCTGTATTATACTCCTTCCTACTTTTAGAAACAAAGTTTGACCGCAGGTTTATGTGTTTAGCGGCACCTAAAGTGTAATCTCATATACAGTGTTGCAACGGAAATAGTCCACAGATTGTATATTATATTCTATTACAAGATGTCCATACTAGGGCCGGGACTCGATAAAAAAAATTAATCTAATTAATTAAAGGGCTTTGTAATTAAAATGTGATTAATTTCGATTAATTACTCACATATAAATATTTGACCTGAGAACATTGAGAAGTTATTTTTTCACATGGATTTTTAGTATACCATGAATAATGACTGAATACATAAGCTTAAGCAACAAAATATTGTTTATTTTTGTTCAACCAAGTCGTTGTACTCGGAGTCGGGCTAATGTCCACGCTAGCTGCTATATGTTTTGCATTGAGATGATACTTAAGGCTCGATGTGCTGCGGTGATATGTGAATTCCTTGTTGCATAGCTTACACACAACCATGCTCTTATCGACGCTTCCATCCGTTCGTTTTTTATAAAAGAATTTCCCATCCACGGGGCAAACCAAAGCAATCTCATCAGCTTCTTCGTTCATGTTCACTGTGGTTTGTTGTTGTCTGAAGTCATGAATGCTAGTTGGTGCTCCAGTATAATCGGTCCGCCGAAACTCATCCAATGAGAATTGTTCCACGGTGCAAAAATAAGTCCCGGCCCTAGTTCATACGAAATCTGATGTAAACAACAGACTATATATCTATATTTTATGGATTATACGCATTTGTGGACAAAAATGGTCATTGGATGTATTCTATTAGACCGTTTTCATGGGTTATTCACACATCTGAAACAGACCGGACTCAACTTGCGATCGTTATATCAACACAAAGGTAAGAAGTCATGTTAATATTTTGCATGTTGTCATCTGGACTTCTATCACAAAATACTACAGTTATAATGCTAGAGCATCTGTATTAGGGATGTCAATTTATGCAATTTTCCATATTTGTTGACTGTTTAAATTAAGATCAATCAATCGAATAATCGTTAAATGTAATAGTGCCATAAGCCTTTAATGCAGTGGCATAGGCTAGCCAATGACATAAAAGTGCGTAAAAACGCAAGCTTCCTCACGCGAAATAAAAGATTAGCTAGTGGGATTGTAAAATGAGTCAATATAGTTGGTGTTTTGATTAAAAAATCATAAATTTAATCTCGTAATGAAATATGACTAAAAGACACAGTGAACTCCGCCTCATATGGCCACTCTGCACAGTCGCACAAAAGTCAGTGTGTCCATGACAAAATAAAAGATTCATTATCATCAAGTGTTTTTTTCAAATTGTTCACCTTGCTTTCCGAGTCGTTGATACACCGTTTGTTGTAATTATATCCAAGCAGCACACGGAGGGCACTTTTCCCGTTGTCAACTCAACCTGCGGCGTACTTTCAGCAAAGATACTTATATTATGAAGATTTCAACCTTCAATTAGAAAACCCGCAACAGTGTTTAGCGTGTAGCGCCTTAGCGAGTCAAAAATGATTATCAATGGGGGCGTTTAGAGTGAAACGACTGTCATTTACAGTTTACATTTTAGTTTCTTACCAGAATTTAAGATTACATTTTTATCTGTTCATTAAAAACGGCTTCTGGTCTCTCTCCCTGTGTAAAGCAGCGTTAGCAGCATTGCTATGCTAATCTTGCAGGCTTCCCTGAAGAGGGTCTTTGCTTTCAGTATCCTAAACGTATTTGCATTTTCATTTCGTTGCGTTAGCAGCCAGCCTCGTCTCGAATTATGTTAAAAAGCCCAGGTGTGTGTTTGCAGGGTTCTTGCAGGTTTCAGTAAGTTAAATTTAAGACCTTTTAAGACCATTATGAGTGAAATTTTAGACCAACACTACACATTACTAAAACCATTAGAAATGATCACAGAAATTCTCAAAACATTATATTTTTATTGATTCAGTCATAGAACCATATTAAATAAACATTAAATAAACTAAGTATTAAAACAGATATCAAAATACTTATGTATGACAAAACTTGACATCCATATTCCCAACACAACACTAGTACAGACAACCTAACCCTACATATGTCTGAGATCTTCCTCTTTAGCTCCGATCTCAGTTCAAGGGCTTTTAGTGTGGCAAATTTTTCTTTGTGTGCCCTTCTCAAGGCATTGCACTTGGAGAGAAGCTGAGCCATCTTGGAACAGATATCAAAATACTTATGGATGACAGAACTTGACATCCATATTCTCAACACAACACTAGTACAGACAACTTAACCCTACATATGTCTGAGTTCTTCCCCTTTAACTCCGATCTCAGTTTCAAGGGCTTTTAGTTCAGCAAGTTTTTCTTTGTGTGCCCTTCTCAAGGCATTGGACTTGGAGAGAAGCTGAGCCATCTTGGAGCCAGCCTTGCTCTCAGCTTCTTCTGCTAGTGCATCTGCCTCCCTGGAAAGACAGACGGACACATCTTCTAAGCTTGTCTTCCTTTTCTTAAGGTCCTGCAGAGACTGCTCAGCCAGCTTTCTTTTCTGGCTCTGGGATTCCTTTTCTTTTCTGATGCGCTCCTGATCAAGAAAGAGTCGATATTTTGACTGGGCTGCACCCACAGATGCCATAAGTTCCTTGGTGAGGGGAACCTGAGTAACACCTCCATGCATTGCAACAAAGTCACATATGAGCCTATGGGCAACAATTGTGTCCTCTTGCATGTTTTCAGTCTCCACCTCCTTGTTGATAGAAAATCCCCTTTCAACAGTGGCCTGGCCATGTGAAAGCAGCAGTAAGTTCTGGCAAAAATCCCAAGCAGCAGGGTAGGGATGGCTTAATCTCTCATTCAGAAAGGTGTCTAAGCGTCTCACAAAAGGCTGGTAGGCAAGGAATTCTTCATTTCTTGCCTCAACAGACAGGAAAGATTCAAATTGTTGGACAATGGCATCCCCTACAACAAAGTGCAAGAAAATAAGAAGTCAGTCAAATATGCACAGTAATGACTGAAAATATGTGTGTTGGAACAATACAAAATGCAGAGAAAACAAGAAAGATGTGCAATCAAGGAAATAAAAGTGTATATCAAAACCAATTTTAAATGCAAAAAATGTACGGGTGCCAATATTTTTGGCCATGGCTGTAAATCAGTGTGTTAGCTATAGACTCTCTAAATGCCTGCAATAACAACAAAAACATGTATAAAATTAAAACTGCAAGCAGTGATGGAAGGGCCCTCGCACACCTGACACCGCCACGCCGTGGCATGAGAAGAATTAAAGGGAACAGTAGTAAATAGGCATTTAAGCATGTAAACATAGGTGAACCATTTAAAAGTGTAGTATAATGTGCCACATTTCCTGTTGCTAATTACAAATGACAGCGAGGTAGCATCGTGTAAGATAGCATGAGAGAGAGAGAGAGAGTGAGTGAGCGAGTGTGTGTGTGTATGAGTGACTACATGTAAATATTGGCACGTAGATGTGTTCTGTCCAGGACTCTTATCAATCATGTGACGTTTGGGACAAATCTGACATTGCATTATCATTGTAAACATGTTACTTCCTGTTACCAGCTGGTGGCGCTATGACCGTAACTGACTATTGGCATCATAAGTGACTATCAGTGATGGGAGTAACGCGTTACTGTAACTCCACTATTTTTTTTAATCAAGTAACGCAATTACAATTACTGAAATTTAAATGAGTTCGTTACGCGCGTTACTCTATTTTGTAAAAAATAGACAAGACATATCTGACGTCGCAGGACTGTAGTTGGCGGCGCAATGATTCATTACACTTCATCATAGCTGACAGTGCATATAGAATGAACATGAAAAATCTAAACGGGACAACATACCTTTGTTTAAAAATTGTGCGAAAGTCATAATCCATCCGGTCTCATGTTTGTAAATTATCTTCACCAAGCAATCGCAGTATGACATCAACTTGCATTTGTAGTCCACAAAGGTAATAAATCTAAGAAATGATCATATATTCTTAGATGTTTACATCGGCTTCATGGAAGAGAACGATCCGCGATTGTTGTTTCCACTAAAATATTCACACTGCGGTGTACACCCGTGTTAAAACTCCATAGTATGTGTGAGCTCGCTTTTAGTTTTAGTTTCAGTCTCTCCGTATCCGAACAAAAAATCCACTCGCTCTGTGTCCATCTGACAAAACAATCCACTCGCTCTGTGTCCGTCCGACAAAACAATCCACGTAGCCTACTCCGTTTTCTGAATAAATATCTTCCTTTAATCCTGTGTATCATTTAAATCCAACAGAAAACAAACAATATATGACCAAAGAGCGCAGTCCCTGTGGCAAGCTTCACAAGCTGTGTTCCAATTCAAGTGCTGCACCCTACTAAGCATGCAATAAAAGGTGAGCACTTGCCCATTCAAGGCGCTCAGAAGTTCGCGAAGAGAACTGAAATGAGACTGTCTAACCTTCGGAGGACCCATAATTTGCCTCATCTGCTGCACACGCATCGTGCCTGTCAGCAGGACACAGCGGAGACGTTTCTAACTTATTAAAATAAATATGAAATCAGAAAAATTATAATTTCTTTTAGAAAATTTGACATGTTGACACAATTGTCTCCAAATTTTTAAAGAGACACTACACAATTTTAACACATTTTATATTTTTGTAAACATGCAGAATATTTGTCTAAATGGTCTAAATGATATACATAAATAAACTAAGTTTAAATATTAAGATAATTTCTAACAAAAATATTCAAAGGTTGAATCTAAAGCAAAATAGGCTCCTACAGTATGTGATATATTAGAGTCTTATGTGTAAAATAGCCCATCCATATCATTTTACTGTTTGACTGTTCAGTACTGTTCATATTTACATTTAAAAAGCAGACATAAAAGTAACTTAAAAGTTACTTTTCTAAGTAACTAATTACTTTTGATATACAGTTACCGGTAGAGTAATTCAGTTACTTTTAAAAGAAGTAATTAGTAACTGTAACTAATTACTAATTTTTTAGTAACTTGCCCAACACTGGTGACTATTGACATGTAGATGTGTTCAGTCCAGGACTCTTATTAATCATGTGAAGTTAGGGAAAGATCGGACATTGCATAATCAGTGTAAACATGTCACTTCCTGTTGTCAGCTGGTGGCGCTATAACCATAAGTGACTATTGACATGTAGATGTGTTCAGTCCAGGACTCTTATTAATCATGTGAAATTTGGGACAGATCAGACATTGCATAATCAGTGTAAACATGTCACTTCCTGTTGTCAGCTGGTGGCGCTATAACCATAAGTGACTATTGACATGTAGATGTGTTCAGTCCAGGACTCTTATTAATCATGTGAAATTTGGGACAGATCAGACATTGCATAATCAGTGTAAACATGTCACTTCCTGTTGCCAGCTGGTGGCGCTATAACCATAAGTGACTATTGACATGTAGATGTGTTCACTCCAGGACTCTTATTAATCATGTGAAGTTAGGGAAAGATCGGACATTGCATAATCAGTGTAAACATGTCACTTCCTGTTGCCAGCTGGTGGCGCTATAACCATAAGTGACTATTGACATGTAGATGTGTTCACTCCAGGACTCTTATTAATCATGTGAAGTTTGGGACAGATCAGACATTGGATAATCATTGTAAACATGTCACTTCCTGTTGCCAGCTGGTGGCGCTATAACCATAAGTGACTATTGACATGTAGATGTGTTCAGTCCAGGACTCTTATTAATCATGTGAAGTTTGGGACAGATCAGACATTGGATAATCATTGTAAACATGTCACTTCCTGTTGCCAGCTGGTGGCGCTATAACCATAAGTGACTATTGACATGTAGATGTGTTCAGGTCATGACTCTTAGCAATCATGTGAAGTTTGGGACAGATCGGACACTGTATGCCTGAGTTCCAGCAACCTGTTTCATAGCGAAACATCAAACTTTGGCTGGCCGAAACAGACACAAATTTTAATATAGAATCAAATCCTTCGCAATTTAGCATTACAAAGGCCTTAAGATGACACTCGCCAAATATGATGATGATCTGACGAAAACTGTAGGAGGAGTTAGTTAAAGTATGACTGCTGGAAATGAGAAAAACTGAGCCAAAATCTGAGAAATAATTCAAAATAGCTGACTTCCTGTTTGGTTTAGGGCGTTGCTCCAAGAGACTTTTTTGTAGGGCTTGTAATAATACATGAGCATACCGAAATTCGTACATGTAAGTTAAACACAGTCCAAGGGCTGCTTCATTCAATATTTGAAAGTGGCGCTAAAACATGTTCCTTTTAGGTTGCCAGCTGGTGGCACTATGGCTATAAATGAAAATTGTTATGTAGATGTGTTCAGATCAGGACTCTTAGCAATCATGTGAAATTTGGGACAGATCGGACATTGTATGCATGAGTTCCAGCAACTTCCTGTTTCATTGGAAAACATCAAACTTTGTCGGGCCAGAACCGACACAAATTTTTACGTAGAGTCAAATCCTTCGCAATTTAGCATCACAAAGGCCTTAAGATGACACTCACCAAATATGAAGATGATCCGACGAAAACTGTAGGAGGAGTTAGTTAAAGTATGACGCCTGGAAATGACAAAAACTGCGCCCAAATCACAAAAATAACTCAGAATAGCTGACTTCCTGTTTGGTTTACGGCTTCGCTCCAAGAGACTTTTTTGTAGGTCTTGTCATGCTACAGATGCGTACCGAATTTCGTAATTGTACGTCAAACACAGTCCGAGGGCTGCTTCGTTGAAAATTTGTAGGTGGCGCTATAGAGCCATTTTCTCACGCCTAATTCTAAAGCATACACCACATGTAAATTTTCATCACTCTTGACATCTGTGCAAAATTTCATGAGTTTTCGAGTATGTTTAGGCCCTCTAAAGTCCCGCTGAAGTCGGAGAAAAAGAAAAAAAATAATAAATATAGCTGCAAGCAGCAATGGCGGGCCCTCGCACGTTTTTTTACCGCTACACGGTGCGTCCGAGAAAACGATGCACGGTGGGCAAGGGCATCAAGTGGGTAAATTTCAGTGGGCCATTTAATGTTGTTACTGAGCCATTTGGGGACTGTAGGTAAAAGAAACCCCACATTTTAGACAAACGGGGGCGCTAGTGAGCCACTTAAGAGACACGCCTATTTCTGACCTGTTTGTGCACACTTAACAGCCGACAACTCTAATGTGTGTGCCGACTTTTAGGTTAATCTAAGCACGCCAAGAGTCCTAAATATGCCTGAAATAAATGTACGTTTGGGGCGTTGCCATGGGAACAGCGTTCGAGATATCAAAAATCCCTTCGCAATTTATCATCTACTATGTCTCGGCATCATGTTGACCACTTCTGGTGTCAATCTCATGAATATTCTAGAAGGAGTATTTAAAAGAACATCGGCGTCAACTTAAAGGCTTAAATAAGCCTTTAAAATGAAAGTAAAGTTTGACGCGTTGCCATGGGAACAGCGTTTGAGATATCAAAAATCCCTTCGCAATTTATCATCTACAATATCTCGGCTTCATGTTGAACACTTTTGGTGTCAATTGCATGATTATTCTAGAAGGAGTATTTAAAAGTTAACTGCATACAACTGTAAGGCTTAAATATGCCTTTAAAATGAAAGTAAAGTTTGACACGTTGCCATGGGAACAGCGTTCGAGATATCAAAAATCCCTTCGCAATTTATCATCTACAATGTCTCAGCATTATGTTGACCACTTCTGGAGTCAATCACATTATTTCTCCAGGAGGAGTATTTAAAAGTTTACCGCATGCAGCTGTAAGGTTTAAATATTCCTTAAAAATGAAAGTAAAGTTTGACAGGTTGCCATGGGAACAGCGTTCGAGATATCAAAAATCCCTTCGCAATTTATCATCTACAATGTCTTGGCATCATGTTGACCACTTTTGGTGTCAATCGCATAAACATTGTAGGAGGAGTATTTAAAAGAACATCGCATGGAACTGTAAAAAAAAATCCACCTTTGTGACTGACACACTTCCTGGCGCCTGGTGGTGGCGCTATACCCGGGAGTCACAATAGGCACATCGATGCGATCGGAATCTTCAGACGAACAAACACCCCGCGTGTCATCACAATAAGACATTTTTTGCCTTTGATATTAGACACTTCCTGTTTCTCTGATGTCGCCATAAATTTGTCGCCTCGCCATGGCAACACCGTTCGAGATATCAAAAATCCCTTCGCAATTTAGCAAGTCCAATGTCTCGACATCATGTTCACCACGTTTGGTGTCAATCACATGCATCCTCTAGGAGGAGTATTTAAAAGTTCAACGCATGCATTTTTTAAACAATCCAAAATAGCCGACTTCCTGTTGGGCGGAGCTTAAATGTTAGAGGGCGAAAGTTGTTCGGGTCGATGAGATCTATATGCGTACCAACTCTCGTACATGTGCGTACATGTTTGCCCGAACTGCGCAACAATGTTTGTTTTTGCATTACAGGGGGCGCTACAGAGCCCCCGTGCCACGCCCGTGTTCCAGCCTTTGCCCGGTCGCAATGACGGACGACTTTGACGTGTGTGCCAAATTGCAAGAGTTTTCGAGTATGTTTAGGCACCCAAAATGGCCAAAAGTGTTAAAAAAAAAAAAAATAAAAATAAAAAAAAAAAAAAAAAAAATAATAATCCGAGCAAAAACAATAGGGCTTCGCACCATTCGGTGCAGGCCATTCTGGCCTGCTCCTCGGTGCTCGGGCCCTAATTAAAACTGCAAGCAGTGATGGAAGGGCCCTCGCACGCATGTGCACCGCCACTCTATGGCCTTAGTAAAGCAATGAACCAGGGGGATTGAAATTTCAGTGGGTAAATATAGGCGGATATTCAAAGGAACTTTGAAGTGCCACACCTCCTTTGTGCAGCAGGTGGCGCTTTGATTGTATTTGATTGTTGTAACATTGATGTGTTGAGGCCAGGACCCTTGTCAAACGTATGATGTCTGTGACAGGTCGGACATTGCATGCCTGAGTTACAACAGCTTTCTCATGGAGAAACATCACTCTTTGCGAGGCCGCCACGGACACACCCTTCAACGAAAAGTCAAGATCTTCGCAATTTATCATCGCAAAGGGCTTAAGATCAGTCTCACCTGATATGATAATGATTTGATTAAATCTCTGAGAACAGTGAATCACAGCGTAAAACAAGGCATTTCCTGCTACCTCTAGGTGGCGCTAGGACTGAAGCTGAATATTGGCATTGAAATGTGTTCAGGCCAAGACTCTTATCAAACATGTGAAGTGTGGGGTAGATTGGACATTGTATGCCTTAGTTATAACAACTTCCGGTTTCATGGCGAAAACGCTGAACTTTGTCAGGCCGCCACGGACACACCTTCCAACGAAAAGTCAAAAGCTCCGCAATTTAACATCGCAAAGGCCTTTAGATGAGATTGACCAAATATGATGACGATCTGACAAAATCTCTAGGAGGAGTTCGTTAAAGTACGAAGCCTGGAAATGACAAAATTTGCACAGAAATCACAGCAAAAATTAAAAATGGCTGACTTCCTGTGAGGTTTAGAGCTTCGCTCCAAGAGACTTTTTTGTAGGTCTTGGGGTGATATATGACCCTACCAAATTTCGTTTCTGTAGGATTTTCGTAGCGGCGGGCTGTTCTCTTGAAATTTTGCAGGTGGCGCTATCGAGCCATTTCTGCACGCCCACTTCTGGCGCCTATGCCACATGTAAATTTTTGCCACTTCTGACGTGTGTGCAACGTTTTATGACTTTTTGAGCTTGTTTAGCCTGTCAAAATGCGATTCATTTAGCGATACTTTGCCAGGCCGCCACGGACACGCCCTTTAATGAAAAGTCAAGGTCGTTGCTTTTTATCATCACACAAGGTCTTGAGATTACACTGGTGAAATATGATGTTGATATGGTTAAATACCTAAGAGCAGTAAGTCACAGCGTCAAACATGGTATTTCCTGCTGCCTCTAGGTGGCGCTATGAGTGTTACTGAATTATGCCATGTTGATGTGTTCAGGCCTGGACCCTTATCAAACGTGTGAAGTCAGGGGCAGATCGGACAATGTATGCCTGAATTACATCAGCTTCCTGTTTCATGGCGAAACATTACACTTTGCCAGACCGCCACGGACACGCCCTCCAATGAAAAGTCAAAAGCTCCGCAATTTAGCATCGCAAAGGCCTTTAGATGATACTGACCAAATATGATGATGATCGGATTAAATCTCTAGGAGGAGTTCGTTAAAGTACGACGCTTGGAAATGTCAAAAAATGACAGAGAAAATTCAAAATGGCTGACTTCCTGTGGGGTTTACAGCTTAGCTCCAAGAGACTTTTTTGTAGGTCTTGGAGTAATAGATGATCCTACCAAATTTCGTATCTGTAAGTTTTTCGTAGTGGGGGGGCTGTTCTCTTGAAATTTTGCAGGTGGCGCTATCGAGCCATTTTTACACGCCCACTTCTGACGCCTATACTACATGTAAATTTTCGCCACTTCTGACGCGTGTGCAAATTTTCATGAGTTTTCGGGTATGTTTAGGCCCTCAAAAATGCGATCCATTTCGGAGAAGAAGAAGAAGAAGAAGAAGAAGAAGAATAAACGGAGCAAAAACAATAGGGTCCTCACACCCTGGTGTGCTCGGGCCCTAATAATAATAAACGGAGCAAAAACAATAGGGTCCTCACACCCTGGTGTGCTCGGGCCCTAATAATAATAAACGGAGCAAAAACAATAGGGTCCTCACACCCTGGTGTGCTCGGGCCCTATTAATAACTCCTTGAAGAACAATAGGGTCCTCACACCCCGGTGTGCTCGGGCCCTAAATATAGCTGCAAGCAGCAATGGCGGGCCCTCGCACGTTTTTTTACCGCTACACGGTGCGTCCGAGAAAACGATGCACGGTGGGCAAGGGCATGAAGTGGGTAAATATCAGTGGGCTATTTAATGTTGTTACTGAGCCATTTGGGGACTGTAGCTAAAAGAAACCCCACATTTTAGACAAACGGGGGCACTAGTGAGCCACTTAAGAGACACGCCTTTATCTGACCTTTTTGTGCACACTTAACAGCCGACAACTCTGATGTGTGTGCCAACTTTAAGGTTAATCTAAGCACGTCAAGAGCCTTAAATATGCCTGAAATAAAAGTAAAGTTTGCAGCGTTGTCATGGGAACAGCGTTTGAGATATCAAAAATCCCTTGGCAATTTATCATCTACAATGTCTCTGCATCATGTTGACAACTTCTGGAGTCAACCGCATGAATATCCTAGAAGGAGTATTTAAAAGAACATCGCATGCAACTGTCAGGTTTAAATAAGCCTTAAAATGAAAGTAAAATTTGAGGCGTTGCCATGGGAACAGCGTTTGAGATATCAAAAATTCCTTCGCAATTTAGCATCTACAATGTCTCGGCATCATATTGACCACTTCTGGTGTGAATCACATTATTTCCCTAGAAGGAGTATTTAAAAGAACATCGCATGCAGCTGTAAGGCTTAAATATGCCTTTAAAATGAAAGTAAAGTTTGACACGTTGCCATGGGAACAGCGTTCGAGATATCAAAAATCCCTTCGCAATTTATCGCCATCATGTTGACCACTTCTGGTGTTAATCGCATGAATATCCTAGAAGGAGTATTTAAAGGAACATCGGCGTCAACTGAAAGGCTTAAAAATGCCTTTAAAATGAAAGTAAAGTTTGAAGCGTTGCCATGGGAACCGCGTTTGAGATATCAAAAATCCCTTCGCAATTTATCATCTACAATGTCTCCGCATCATGTTGACCACTTTTGGTGTCAATCACATGAATATCCTAGAAGGAGTATTTAAAGGAACATCGGCGTCAACTGAAAGGCTTAAATATGCCTTTAAAATGAAAGTAAATTTTGACGCGTTGCCATGGGAACAGCATTTGAGATATCAAAAATCCCTTCGCAATTTATCATCTACAATCTCTCGGCTTCATGTTCACCACTTTTGGTGTCAATTGCATGATTTTTCTAGAAGGAGTATTTAAAAGAACATTGCATGGAACTGTAAAAAAAATCCACCTTTGTGACTGACACACTTCCTGACGCCTGGTGGTGGCGCTATACCCGGTAGTCACAATAGGCACATCGATGCGATCGGAATCTTCAGACGAACAAACACCCCGCGTGTCATTACAATAAATTTTTTTTGCCCTAGATATTAGACACTTCCTGTTTCTCTGATTTCGCCACAACTTTGTCGCCTCGCCATGGCAGAACCGTTCGAGATATCAAAAATCCCTTCGCAATTTAGCAAGTCCAATGTCTCGGCATCATGATCACCACGTTTGGTGTCAATCGCATGAATCCCCTGGGAGGAGTATATAAAAGTTCAACGCATGCATTTTTTAAACAATCCAAAATAGCCGACTTCCTGTTGGGCGGAGCTTAAATGTTAGAGGGCGAAAGTTGTTCGGGTCGATGAGATCTATAAGCGTACCAAGTCTCGTACATATGCATACATTTTTGCCCGATCTGTGCATCAATGTTTTTTTTTTTGCATTACAGGGGGCGCTACAGAGCCCCTGTGCCACGCCCGTGTTCCAGCCTTTGGATTTCTGCGATGATGGACGACTCTGACGTCTGTGCCAATTTTCAAGAGTTTTCGAGTATGTTAAGGCCCCCAAAATGTCCAAAAGTGTTAAAAAAATAAATAAAAAATATAGCTGCAAGCAGCAATGGCGGGCCCTCGCACGTTTTTTTTACCGCTACACGGTGCGTCCGAGAAAACGATGCACGGTGGGCAAGGGCATCAAGTGGGTAAATATCAGTGGGCTATTTAATGTTATCACTGAGCCATTTGGGCACTGTAGCCAAAAGAAACCCCACATTTTAGACAAACGGGGGCACTAGTGAGCCACTTAAGAGACAAGCCTATGTCTGCCATTTTTGTGCACACTTAACAGCCGACAACTCTGATGTGTGTGCCTACTTTAAGGTTAATCTAAGAACGTCAAGAGCCTTAAATATGCTTGAAATAAAAGTAAAGTTTGCAGCGTTGCCATGGGAACAGCGTTCGAGATATAAAGAATCCCTTCGCAATTTATCATCTACAATGTCTTGGCATCATGTTGACCACTTTTGGTGTCAATCGCTTGAAAATCCTAGGAGGAGTATTTAAAAGAACATCGCATGGAACTGTCAAAAAAATCCAGCTTTGTGACTGACACACTTCCTGGCGCCTGGTGGTGGCGCTATACCCGGGAGTCACAATAGGCACATCGATGCGATCGGAATCTTCAGACGAACAAACACCCCGCGTGTCATCACAAGAAGACATTTTTTGCCTTAGATATAAGACACTTCCTGTTTTTCTGATTTCGCCACAATTTTGTCGCCATGCCATGGCAGAACCGTTCGAGATATCAAAAATCCCTTCGCAATTTATCATCTACAAGGTCTCGGCATCATGTTCACCACGTTAGGTGTCATTCGCACGAAACCCCTAGGAGGAGTATTTAAAAGTTCACCGCATGCATTTTTTAAACAATCCAAAATAGCCGACTTCCTGTTGGGCGGAGCTAAAATGTTTGAGTGTGAAAGTTGTTTGGGTCGATGCGATCTATATGCGTACCAACTCTCGTACATGTGCGTACATGTTTGCTTGATCTGTGCCCCAATGTTTGTTTTTGCATTACAGGGGGCGCTACAGAGCTCCCTTGCCACGCCCATATTCCAGCCTTTGCATGAGCCTAGTGGCACGTGACTTTGACATCTGTGCCAAATGTCCGTTGTTTTCGAGCATGTTAAGGCACCCAAAGTGCACGCCAAGAGCTTAAATATGCCTGAAAATGAAAGTAAAGTTTGACGTGTTGCCATGGGAACAGCGTTCGAGATATCAAAAATCCCTTCGCAATTTATCATCTACAATGTCTCAGCATCATGTTGACCACTTTTGGTGTCAATCGCATGAAAATCCTAGGAGGAGTATTTAAAAGTTCACCACATGCAACTGTCAAGAAATCCACCTTTTGTGACTGCCACACTTCCTGGTGCCTGTTGGTGGCGTTATACTCGAGACTCAAAATAGGCACATCGATGCGATCGGAATCTTTGGCCGAACATACACACTGCGTTTCATCCCAATAAGACATTTTTTGCTTTAGATATTAAACACTTCCTGTTAATCTGAATTCGCCTTAGATTTGTCGCCTCGCCATGGCAACATCGTTCGAGATATCAAAAATCCCTTCGCAATTTAGCAAGTCCAATGTCTCATCATCATGTTCACCACGTTTGGTGTCAATCGTATGAATTCCCTAGGAGAAGTATTTAAAAGTTCATGACTGACACACTTCCTGGCGCCTGGTGGTGGCGCTATACCCGGGAGTCACAATAGGCACATTGATGCGATCGGAATCTTCAGACGAACAAACGCCCCGCATGGCATTACAATAAGACATTTTTTACCTTAGATATTAGACACTTCCTGTTTCTCTGATTTCGCCACAACTTTGTCGCTTCACCATGTCAGAACCGTTCGAGATATCAAAAATCCCTTCGCAATTTAGCAAGTACAATGTCTCGACATCATGATCACCACGTTTGGTGTCAATCCCATGAATCCACTAGGAGGAGTATTTAAAAGTTCAACGAATGCATTTTTTAAACAATCCAAAATAGCCGACTTCCTGTTGGGCGGAGCTTAAATGTTAGAGGGCGAAAGTTGTTCGGGTCGATGAGATCTATATGCGTACCAACTCTCGTACATGTGGGTAAATTTTTGCCCGATCTGTGCATCAATGTTTTTTTTTGCATTACAGGGGGCGCTATAGAGCCCCCGTGCCACGCCCGTGTTCCAGCCTTTGGATTTCTGCGATGACGGACGACTCTGACATCTGTGCCAAATTTCAAGAGTTTTCGAGTATGTTAAGGCCCCCAAAAAGTCCAAAAGTGTTAAAAAAAAAAAAAAAAAAAAAAAAAAAAAAAAAAATAATCCGAGCAAAAACAATAGGGCTTCGCACCTACGGTGCAGGCCATTCTGGCCTGCTCCTCGGTGCTCGGGCCCTAATAATAATAAATATAGCTGCAAGCAGCAATGGCGGGCCCTCGCACGTTTTTTTACCGCTACACGGTGCGTTCGAGAAAACGATGCACGGTGGGCAAGGGCATCAAGTGGGTAAATACCAGTGGGCTATTTCATGTTGTTACTGAGCCATTTGGGGACTGTAGCTAAAAAAACCCCCACATTTTAGACAAACGGGGGCACTAGTGAGCCACTTAAGAGACACGCCTATGTCTGACCTTTTTGTGCAAACTAAACAGCCGACAACTCTGATGTGTGTGCCAACTTTAAGGTTAATCTAATCACGCCAAGAGCCTTAAATATGCCTGAAATAAAAGTAAAGTTTGCGGCGTTGCCATGGAAACAGCGTTCGAGACAACCAAAAATCCCTTCGCAATTTATCATCTATTATGTCTCGGCTTCATGTTGACCACTTTTGGTGTCAATTGCATGATTATTCTAGAAGAAGTATTTAAAAGAACATCGGCGTCAACTGAAAGGCTTAAATATGCCTTTAAAATGAAAGTAAAGTTTGACGCGTTGCCATGGGAACAGCGTTTGAGATATCAAAAATCCCTTCACAATTTATCATCTACAATGTCTCGGCATCATCTTGACCACTTTTGGTGTCAATCGCATGAATATCCTAGAAGGAGTATTTAAAGGAACATCGGCGTCAACTGAAAGGCTTAAATATGCCTTTAAAATGAAAGTAAAAATAGACTCGTTGCCATGGGAACAGCGTTTGAGATATCAAAAATCCCTTCGCAATTTATCATCTACAATCTCTCGGCTTCATGTTCTCCACTTTTGGTGTCAATTGCATGATTTTTCTAGAAGGAGTATTTAAAAGAACATAGCATGGAACTGTCAAAAAAAAATCCAGCTTTGTGACTGACACACTTCCTGGCGCCTGGTGGTGGCGCTATACCCGGGAGTCACAATAGGCACATTGATGCGATCGGAATCTTCAGACGAACAAACACCCCGCATGGCATCACAATAAGATATTTTTTGGCTTAGAAATTAGACACTTCCTGTTTCTCTAAATTCGCCATAAATTCGTCGCCTCGCCATGGCAGAACCGTTCGAGATATCAAAAATCCCTTCGCAATTTAGCAAGTACAATGTCTTGACATCATGATCACCACGTTTGGTGTCAATCCCATGAATCCACTAGGAGGAGTATTTAAAAGTTCAAAGAATGCATTTTTTAAACAATCCAAAATAGCAGACTTCCTGTTGGGCGGAGCTTAAATGTTAGAGGGCGAAAGTTGTTCGGGTCGGTGAGATCTATATGCGTACCAACTCTCGTACATGTGCGTACATTTTTGCCCGATCTGTGCATCAATGTTTTTTCTTGCATTACAGGGGGCGCTATAGAGCCCCCGTGCCACGCCCGTGTTCCAGCCTTTGGATTTCTGCGATGACGAGCGACTCTGACGTCTGTGCCAAATTTCAAGAGTTTTCGAGTATGTTAAGGCTCCCAAAAAGTCCAAAAGTGTTAAAAAAAATAAAAAAAATTAAAAAAAATATAGCTGCAAGCAGCAATGGCGGGCCCTCGCACGTTTTTTTTACCGCTACACGGTGCGTCCGAGAAAACGATGCACTGTGGGCAAGGGCATCAAGTAGGTAATATCATTGGGCTATTTAATGTTGTTACTGAACCATTTGGGGACTGTAGGTAAAAGAAACCCCACATGTTAGACAAACGGGGGCGCTAGTGAGCCACTTAAGAGACACGCCTATGTGTGACCTGTTTGTGCACACTTAACAGCCGACAACTCTGATGTGTGTGCCGACTTTTAGGTCAATCTAAGCACGCCAAGAGTCCTAAATATGCCTGAAATAAATGTAAAGTTTGGGGCGTTGCCATGGGAACAGCGTTCGAGATATCAAAAATCCCTTCGCAATTTATCATCTACTATGCCTCAGCATCATGTTGACCACTTCTGGTGTCAATCTCATGAATATTCTAGAAGGAGTATTTAATAGAACATCGGTGTGAACTTAAAGGCCTAAATAAGCCTTTAAAATGAAAGTAAAGTTTGACGCGTTGCCATGGGAACAGCGTTCGAGATATCAAAAATCCCTTCGCAATTTATCATCTACAATGTCTCGGCATCATGTTGACCACTTCTTGCATCAATCGCATGATTATTCTAGAAGGAGTATTTAATAGAACATCGGTGTGAACTTAAAGGCCTAAATAAGACTTTAAAATGAAAGTAAAGTTTGACGCGTTGCCATGGGAACAGCGTTCGAGATATCAAAAATCCCTTCGCAATTTATCATCTACAATGTCTCGGCATCATGTTGACCACTTCTTGCATCAATCGCATGATTATTCTAGAAGGAGTATTTAAAAGAACATCGGCGTCAACTGAAAGGCCTAAATAAGCCATTAAAATGAAAGTAAAGTTTGACGCGTTGCCATGGGAACAGCGTTCGAGATATCAAAAATCCCTTCGCAATTTATCATCTACAATGTCTCAGCATTATGTCGACCACTTCTGGAGTCAATCACATTATTTCCCCAGGAGGAGTATTTAAAAGTTTACCGCATGCAGCTGTAAGGTTTAAATATGCCTTAAAAATGAAAGTAAAGTTTGACAGGTTGCCATGGGAACAGCGTTCGAGATATCAAAAATCCCTTCGCAATTTATCATCTACAATGTCTCGGCATCATATTGACCGCTTTTGGTGTCAATCGCATGAATATTCTAGAAGGAGTATTTAAAAGAACATCGGATGGAACTTTAAAAAAAATCCATCTTTGTGACTGACACACTTCCTGGCGCCTGGTGGTGGCGCTATACCCGGGAGTCACAATAGGCACATCGATGCGATCGGAATCTTCAGACGAACAAACACCCCGCGTGTCATCACAATAAGACATTTTTTGCCTTAGATATTAGACACTTCCTGTTTCTCTGATTTCGCCATAAATTTGTCGGCTCGCCATGGCAGAACCGTTCGAGATATCAAAAATCCCTTCGCAATTTAGCAAGTCCAATGTCTCGACATCATGTTCACCACGTTTGGTGTCAATCGCATGCATCCTCTAGGAGGAGTATTTAAAAGTTCAACGCATGCATTTTTTAAACAATCCAAAATAGCCGACGTCCTGTTGGGCGGAGTTTAAATGTTATAGGGCGAAAGTTGTTTGGGTCGATGAGATCTATATGCGTACCAACTCCCGTACATGTGCGTAAATTTTTGTCGAATCTGTGCCCCAATGTTTGTTTTTGCATTACAGGGGGCGCTTCAGAGCCCCCGTGCCACGCCCGTGTTCCAGCCTTTGGATTTCTGCGATGACGGACGACTCTGACGTCTGTGCCAATTTTCAAGAGTTTTCGAGTATGTTAAGGCACCCAAAAAGTCCAAAAGTGTTAAAAAAAATAAAAAAAAATATAGCTGCAAGCAGCAATGGCGGGCCCTCGCACGTTTTTTTACCGCTACACGGTGCGTCCGAGAAAACAATGCACGGTGGGCAAGGGCATCAAGTGGGTAAATATCAGTGGGCTATTTAATGTTGTTACTGAGCCATTTGGGGACTGTAGGTAAAAGAAACCCCACATTTTAGACAAACGGGGGCGCTAGTGAGCCACTTAAGAGACACGCCTATGTGTGACCTGTTTGTGCACACTTAACAGCCGACAACTCTGATGTGTGTGCCGACTTTTAGGTTAACCTAAGCACGCCAAGAGTCCTAAATATGCCTGAAATAAATGTAAAGTTTGGGGCGTTGCCATGGGAACAGCGTTCGAGATATCAAAAATCCCTTCGCAATTTATCATCTACTATGTCTCGGCATCATGTTGACCGCTTTTGGTGTCAATCGCATGAATATCCTAGAAGGAGTATTTAAAGGAACATCAGCGTCAACTGAAAGGCTTAAATATGCCTTTAAAATGAAAGTAAAATCTGACGCGTTGCCATGGGAACAGCGTTTGAGATATCAAAAATCCCTTCGCAATTTATCAACTACAATGTCTCAGCATTATGTTGACAACTTCTGGAGTCAATCACATTATTTCCTCAGGAGGAGTATTTAAAAATTTACCGCATGCAGCTGTAAGGTTTAAATATGCCTTAAAAATGAAAGTAAAGTTTGACAGGTTGTCATGGGAACAGCGTTTGAAATATCAAGAATCCCTTCGCAATTTATCATCTACAATATCTCGGCTTCATGTTGACCACTTTTGGTGTCAATCGCATGAATATTCTAGAAGGAGTATATAAAAGTTCACTGCATGCAACTGTACGGCTTAAATATGCCTTTAAAATGAAAGTAAAGTTTGACACGTTGCCATGGGAATAGCGTTCGAGATATCAAAAATCCCTTCGCAATTTATCATCTACAATGTCTCGGCATCATGTTGACCACTTCTGGTGTTAATCGCATGAATATCCTAGAAGGAGTATATTAAAGGATCATCGGCGTCAACTAAAAGGCTTAAATATGCCTTTAAAATGAAAGTAAAGTTTGACGCGTTGCCATGGGAACAGCGTTTGAGATATCAAAAATCCCTTCGCAATTTATCATCTACAATCTCTCGGCTTCATGTTCACCACTTTTGGTGTCAATTGCATGATTTTTCTAGAAGGAGTATTTAAAAGAACATAGCATGGAATTGTCAAAAAAAATCCAGCTTTGTGACTGATACACTTCCTGGCGCCTGGTGGTGGCGCTATACCCGGGAGTCACAAAAGGCACATCGATGCGATCGGAATCTTCAGACGAACAAACACCCTGCATGGCATCACAATAAGATATTTTTTGCCTTGGAAATTAGACACTTCCTGTTTCTCTAAATTCGCCATAAATTCGTCGCCTCGCCATGGCAGAACCGTTCGAGATATCAAAAATCCCTTCGCAATTTAGCAAGTACAATGTCTCGACATCATGATCACCACGTTTGGTGTCAATCCCATGAATCCACTAGGAGGAGTATTTAAAAGTTCAACGAATGCATTTTTTAAACAATCCAAAATAGCCGACTTCCTGTTGGGCGGAGCTTAAATGTTAGAGGGCGAAAGTTGTTCGGGTCGATGAGATCTATATGCGTACCAACTCTCGTACATGTGCGTAAATTTTTGCCCGATCTGTGCATCAATGTTTTTTTTTGCATTACAGGGGGCGCTATAGAGCCCCCGTGCCACGCCCGTGTTCCAGCCTTTGGATTTCTGCGATGACGGACGACTCTGACGTCTGTGCCAATTTTCAAGAGTTTTCGAGTATGTTAAGGCTCCCAAAAAGTCCAAAAGTGTTAAAAAAAAAAATAAAAAATAAATAAATAATAATAATAAAAATAATAATCCGAGCAAAAACAATAGGGCTTCGCACCTACGGTGCAGGCCATTCTGGCCTGCTCCTCGGTGCTCGGGCCCTAATAAATATAGCTGCAAGCAGCAAGGGCGGGCCCTCGCACGTTTTTTTACCGCTACACGATGCGTCTGAGAAAACGATGCACGGTGGGCAAGGGCATTTAAGTGGGTAAACATCAGTGGGCTATTTAATGTTGTTACTGAGCCATTTGGGGACTGTAGGTAAAAGAAAAACCCCAGATTTTAGACAAACGGGGGCACTAGTGAGCCACTAAAGAGACACGCCTTTGTCTGACCTATTTGTCCACTCTGAACAGCCGACAACTCTGATGTGTGTGCCAACGTTTAGGTTAATCTAAGCACGCCAAGAGTCCTAAATATGCCTGAAATAAAAGTAAAGTTTGGGGCATTGCCATGGGAACAGCGTTCAAGATATAAAAAATCCCTTCACAATTTCTCATCTACAATGTCTCGGCATCATGTTGACCACTTCTGGTGTCAATCTCATGAATATTCTAGAAGGAGTATTTAAAAGAACATCGGCGTCAACCCAAAGGCTTAAATAAGCCTTTAAAATGAAAGTAAAGTTTGACGTGTTGCCATGGGAACAGCGTTTGAGATATCAAAAATCCCTTCGCAATTTATCATCTACTATGTCTCGGCATCATGTTGACCACTTCTGGTGTCAATCTCATGAATATTCTAGAAGGAGTATTTAAAAGAACATTGGCGTCAACTGAAAGGCTTAAATATGCCTTTAAAATGAAAGTAAAATCTGACGCGTTGCCATGGGAACAGCGTTTGAGATATCAAAAATCCCTTCGCAATTTATCATCTACAATGTCTCAGCATTATGTTGACCACTTCTGGAGTCAATCACATTATTTCCTCAGGAGGAGTATTTAAAAGTTTACCGCATGCAGCTGTAAGGTTTAAATATGCCTTAAAAATGAAAGTAAAGTTTGACAGGTTGCCATGGGAACAGCTTTCGAGATATCAAAAATCCCTTCGCAATTTATCATCTACAATGTCTTGGCATCATGTTTACCACTTTTGGTGTCAATCGCATAAACATTCTAGGAGGAGTATTTAAAAGAACATCGCATGGAACTGTAAAAAAAAATCCACCTTTGTGACTGACACACTTCCTGGCGCCTGGTGGTGGCGCTATACCCGCTATACCCGCATGGCATCACAATAAGAAATTTTTTGCCTTTGATATTAGACACTTCCTGTTTCTCTGATGTCGCCATAAATTTGTCGCCTCGCCATGGCAGAACCGTTCGAGATATCAAAAATCCCTTCGCAATTTAGCAAGTACAATGTCTTGGCATCATGATCACCACGTTTGGTGTCATTTGCATGAATCCCCTAGGAGGAGTATTTGAAAGTTCACCGCATGCATTTTTTAAACAATCTAAAATAGCCGACTTCCTGTTGGGCGGAGCTTAAATATTAGAGGGAGAAAGTTGTTCAAGTTGATGAGAGCTATATGCGTACCAACTCCCGTACATGTGCGTACATGTTTGCCCGATCTGTGCAACAATGTTTGTTTTTGCATTACAGGGGGCGCTACAGAGCTCCCTTGCCACGCCCGAGTTCCAGCCTTTGCCGGGTCCTAATGGCCGACGACTCTGACATCTCTGCCAATTTCCAAGAGTTTTTGAGTATGTTAAGGCCCCCAAATTGCCCCGAAACGTAAAAAAAAAATAAATAAATAAATAAATAAATAAATAAAAAAAAATAATAAATTCGAGCAAAACCAATAGGGCTTCGCACCTTTCGGTGCAGGCCATTCTGGCCTGCTCCTCGGTGCTCGGGCCCTAATAATAAATTCGAGCAAAAACAATAGGGCTTCGCACCATTCGGTGCAGGCCATTCTGGCCTGCTCCTCTGTGCTCGGCCCCTAATAATAACTCCTTGAAGAACAATAGGGTCCTCACACCCCGGTGTGCTCGGGCCCTAATGATGGAACTTATTCAATGCATCTGAGCCACTGTACACAAAACAGGTACAGGACCATCAGAAGAGGCAATGACAAAAGTGAAACATCCATGCAAAACTAATACTCTGATAGGACATTGGAAAATTGTCAAATGGCAGAGCAAATGTGTGCAACTAATGCTCTGAATAAAGTCCAATAAAAAAAAGGATAGTTGAGCATGGTATTGAAACTTTGGTTCATAACCCCTTCCAAAACTATTCCTACCAGCAGGTACACCTCCTGTCAGCTGCTTGTTCTTCAGGAATGTCTGGACAAGAGCCTTCATTTGATTTTTACATCTGTCTGGGTCCCTGAACATGAGAGATGGGTCCAGACACTCCATCTGCCTAACTGTTGGATATTTCAAGGGGCTCTTCTCCTGTGCTTTTCTTACGATGTTTGAAAGGCCCTGTATACAATCCCTCCTAAATTCAAGGACCCTTAGCTCTGCACTTTTACTGTCCTGGACAATACAAAAAATAAATGTCAGTAATATCAAAATGTAGTTTAGAGGGATAGTTTACCCAAAAATGAAAATTCTGTCATCATATACTTACTTTTATGTTGTTACAAGACTGTATAAATGTCTTTGTTCTGATTAACCTGAAGGAGGATATTTGTAATCAAACTATTCATGAGCCCCATTCACTTTCATAGTAATCTTTTTTTACTATTATGGAAGTTAATGGGGCTCACAAACAATTTGATTTCAAACATTCCTTAAATATCTTCCTTCGGGTTCATCAGAACAAAGACATTCATACAGGTTTGTAACAACATAAGAGTGAGTAAATGATTTGGGTGAACTATCCCTTTAAGTACCACATGACATGAAGTCATACTGTAGGCCAACTAAGTGACTTCATGCAATTAGGTCATACAATTTCTTAATTGCTGTGTTCTGGATGCCTTAGCAGAACCATACTTGCTTCACGATCTATGTAAACCTACACTTCATTATGTGGAATCACCATCCAAAATGCATTGCTTTAAAGGAAAAATCAGACAAAAAATAGGTTCCATATTGGTCAGTACACATATATAACCTTGGAAATGCACAGAATAGCAAAAAATCCTATACACTTTATAGCCAGTCCAGCATTTTTAAATACAGCCTTATACAGTTGGCAAATATGTTTAGTAAACTTAGCAGAATTACACTTGCAACAAACATACTGTTCATAATTAATATCTAAAACTGCCAAACATCATACCTTGACTGCTGCCTCAGTACCCAAGCCGATATCAATCTTCTGGGGAAGGAGGAGCAAGGTCTTGTCGGACAAATCAAGCTTGGTAAGCTGAAGGGGAGTGATGTCCTGGAGGACCTCTCTCTTCACAAAGCGCCTCAGTAGACTCTGTCAGTAGGCAAAAGTGCCATTTGCCAATTTAATTTCCTTTTATCTTGCACACAGTGACACCATCATTCTAATCCAATTCATGAGGAGTTCATTAATTTAAGAAGGCAATTAACCTGGACTTACAATAGGAGACTGACCCTTCAACATTTTACATGCAATCCACAAAATTTCGATTAAAGCGTCATGCATAAATGAACAAACAAATGAGATGAGAAGCTCATGCCAACAAATCATACTAGCCATATATAGTTAATTAGTTACCTTAATCAAATCAGCCAAGTCTTTGCCAAAAAAAGGCATCACAGGTTCATCGGTCTGGTATTTCTTCATGAACGGTTGGAAGGTCCTGGCCACAGTCATGAAAAAGTGCATCTTCGCTTTTGTAAGGGGATCCTTAATGGCTCCCTCGATGGTGTCAAAAGATGCAGTCTTGGGGTTTGGTAGCTGTTTTTTGTGCACAGCGTCCACATACAGCATGAGAGATGGCCAGACTGCCAGAGCCCGTTCAATTACTGGAAGATTTTCAAGCCACCTGTGGCCACAAAATGGCTTGGGAAAGAGTGCAGACTTTGTGACTTGTTCGTAGTCCTCCCTCCTTGCAGGAATGTTGTGAAAAAGAGTGTGCATGGCCTTTAAAATTTTATCCACATTCCACATTGAAAATCCAGCCTTGAAGGCATTATGAAGTATGTGGAGTCCACAGCTGCCTACGGACACCAGTTGTGCATGTTCCTGTTGGAGTAGGTCGAAAAGCTTCCAGTTGACATTGGGCCCATCCATAGAGACTGAAATAAGCCTGCTGCGGTCTAGTTGATGCAATGCCTCCTTTTGGAAAATAAGAATAAATAAAAAGATTAAATTAATGATCACACACATACATTTGATTGTATAAAAATCATAATTTCTTCTAGATAAAACAGACATTTAACAATAGCTACATTACTGAAAGAAATTAAATCACAAAATTAATAGAAATTATAGAGAGGCCAAGGAGTTTCTCTCCACGGGTGTCCTTAACTCTTTCCCTGCCAGCATTATTTTTTTTTAAGTTGCCAGCCAGACCCAGCATTTTTTATTATTTTCACAAAAGTGTAATGCCTTCCAGAAAATGTTCTTCTTTAAATATATGAACACAATTTGTCAAATGAAAGAACAGTCCCTCTGCTTTCAAACGAAAAAACTCATATGGTTTAAGTTACAAATTTTAAGAGAAAAGCTAAGATGATTCAGAATGATTATCAAAACATGCACTTAGTGTGATTGCCTTAGAGTAAAGTTAGGTAAGGGCGCCACCTAGTGGATAATGGATGGAAATGCCGTAAAAACTCGTCATTGACAAGGAAGCGTTTTGTCTTAATTGACAAGATAACTCATCAATTATGGCGGGTAAAGAGGTAACAAACAAAACTATTAAAAGATTTTAAGTTAGCATTTCAACCTCCCTCTACATTATGTAGCCTATCATTTATCCCAATGGAACGAACATGTTGAAAGCTGAATGCTGACTATAAATATAAAACTGGCATGCTGAATATAACTTAAAATGTAAAAACACTACTCGTTTTTACACCATGTGTAGGCTGTATATGCCCAAAAATCATTAGGCTTTAATTTCCGTAGGCTACAATGTTATTACATAGATAGATAATACGACATGCACATTTTGCACACTAAATAGTGTAATAGCATAATTCCAGGATAATAAAAAGTCAGAAGCCCATAAGTAAAGTAGGCTATCACTTACTTCGATATGCTTTAGAAGGTCCTGCGCTGTCCCATGTCCCATGAACTGAGATCCCAGGTATCTCGACAGCACCTCTCCATTGCTCCAGAAACGAACGTGGAGGTCTAGCTGCTTGGATTTGGTGGATGAGTTGAAGCTTTCGTCGAACATTAAGACATATTGTCCACTTATGGTTTTAATTAGTTCTCTAAGTCAGCTATTCCAAATCTTGTTATATAAGCGATCTTGTTTGGTCCGCACGTAAACGTTTTCGCAATGTTCGAGTCGGGAAACATTGCCTGGAAAAGGTCACTTATATTATCGCTACTGTTATATGACATGTGTTTTGTCACGGAGTGAAGTATCCAAATCACCTCAGATTTGGAGGTCTCGATGGACCCGAAAGTAGCCCTAAGATCACACCCAATGTCCCTAAATGTATAATTTTCTTGCACACTTTGCAGCGAGCTTCATATTTACTGCTGGGGACAGATTGTAACCAGCTGCAAAAATCGTTGTTGTCGAGGCAAGTCTCGTGGAACACACACTTCCCCATGTTCTTAGAAAACGCGCGTAGACTAGACACCAGTGCAGATCACAAAAATACAACCAACCTATGATTGTTCTAGGGGCGGATCTACGGTTGGGCCTGAGATTGACAGCCGCCCATCCAGTCAGATTATTAGAAATACATTAATCTGCGAATGTTGGCGCCGACATATTCAAGCACTACTTATTTTACCGTAATACCTCAACCATTTGCGCTATTAAAAAAATCCTAAAAGACAAATTGCACTTTTTTGTGTTTTTTGTGAAAATATGGTTTATTACGGTAATTTCTTGCTTTCGGTTCACCAATCGCTGCCTTCTTATAAGCTGAAGGAAAAGTAAGAGATGTTTGCAGCAGGCGGAGTTCTGAACGGAGATAAGAGTTTTAAGACTTTGGTGAATTAAATTTAAGACCTTGGATAAAAATATGTGCGTTTTTAAGACTTTTTTAGGCCTTAAATTTAACTTTTTGAATTTTAGACTTTTTAAGACCCCGCGGGAACCATGTGTTTGGCATCGAGCATCATTGTGATCATGGCTAGTTTAACTTCTACAGCTTGTTTTCACCGGCTGTATGTGCTTTGCGCAGGCGGCGCGCACACGTGCTTGCTTTTTCGACTATCGTTAAGTTTTATCGATTTAATTCTTTTCGACAATTAATCGAAGATCGATTAATTGTTAACATCCCTAATATGTATCTCAAAACAGAGACCATACATGATGCTTAACCCGTAGACCTTTTAAACGATGTAAAGTAATGTTAATATTATTAATGTTTGTAGACAGTAGGCTATATAGATATTGTTAGCAGCGTTAAAAAAAACTGACGTCATCCCGCACACGAAATAGTGCACATTGAGAGGTTAAATGTTCTGCAAAGAGAGACGCTGCGCTGCCTATGACTTTGAACGTGAGTTGAGAGCGGTTGAGAGTCAGTCTCATGCGGACTGACCAATGAAGAGAGGGCCTCAAGTTAAGACCCTCTCCTCATTGGCCAGTCTGCATGAGGTGGGTCAAAGGTTCGCCGAGCGTTACGTGACGCAAGGCGTTGCTACAACAGAAAAAACAAGATATGGAGAAGCTAAGTGGGAGCGCGAAGCAGAAATTATAAAAGGAAAAGGACATTAGAAACGCAGAAAATGTAAAGTATAAACAGTGGTGTACTCTACGTGATACGCAGGTATCTGCGCGATCCGATCGTCGTATGAAATCAAATTACTATAGCGGCGCGAAAGTGACTGGGGAGCAGACTGGTGTGGCCCTACAAGAACCCACATGCGAGTGACAGCAAAGTACGGCGAGAGCGATTCCAGTTATCACATGGAGAAATCTGCTTTGAATCGCTCTCGCTGTACTTTGACATCACCTAGAAGTCTGCTTAGCGCCAAATGAAGTAGAATCTACGTTCAAGATGTAGCCTATATGATCTTAAACTTCTGTGAGGAAATTCATGTCTGCGTTGATGTTCAGTTCAGACTTGCAAATTAAAGATAATTTTCTTCACTTTGGTTTGGGTGTCTAATATTAGGCTATATGATGGTCTAGGAATAATAATTAAGTAAAAGCCTATTTTAATTTTTTAGACAATGCTTGTATATGCAAAAAATAAGCTTTTTATATCAATGACTATGCAAATTATAGTTAATCCATGGTCATCTTAAATGTGTATTAATTAAAAAGTTCTGTTAAGTCAGCTTCCGTCAACGATGAGGACAACTCAGCCAAGTTAGTCAGGACTTTTCTACACTGCCAGCTTACGTTTACAGCCCGGAGATTATACAGATGCTGATGTGTTTTGTTTTCATAGCATCATATGTGTGTGAATGTCTTTGATAGGGGACATAGTAGTGTATTTGTATGAGCATTTAAATATTTGTAAATAAAAAAACACCTGATGACAGTTAGAATTTGAAGTATTGAGTATATTTACTGTATATTACAGTACGGTAATATATTCTGTATATGACCATATTATGGGGATCCTGGGGTCGTGATGATGGGGCCCTTGAATATTGTTGCCCAGGGTATAACAAAGTGTTAATCTGGCCCTGCCGATCCTAATGGCCGACAACTCTGACGTCTGCCAAATTTCAAGAGTTTTCGAGTATGTTAAGGGACCCAAAATGTAAAAAAAAAATGAATAAATTAGAGTAAAAACAATAGAGCTTTGCACCTTTCGGTGCAGGAGATTCTGGCCATCTCCTTGGTGCTCGGACCCTAAATAAAAAAATACTAATCGTAAGGAAAACAATAGGGCTTCGCACCTTTCGGTGCAGACCATTCTGGCCTGCTCCTCGGTGCTCGGGCCCTAATAATAAATTCAAGCAAAAACGATAGCCTATTGTTGGCCATTCTGGCCTGCTCCTCAGTGCTCGGGCCCTAATAAAAATAATACATTCAAGCAAAAACAACAGGCATCGCACCTTTCGATACAGGCCATTCTGGCCTGCTCCTCAGTGCTCGGGCCCTAAATATACATTTTGTACACATGCATTTTAGCAGACAACTTGGGGTAAGTTTGGAAAACAGTTTCTGAAAATACAGGTGAACATCACATGCCTGGCATTTTCAAAGCCTTTATCCAAGCAATGCTAAGAAACTGAATCTTTGAGTGATACACAACAGAGCGTTGCTAAACTGTTCGAAAACAGGTCGCATGCATATGGCATTGCGTTAGTCAGGTGTAGGCAATAGCGTCTTGTAAACAGTAGCGCAATGTATGGAATCATTTACAGCACACACTTATAATATCCTGTAGTGCAGCCTTACTGAAAGTTGCCATCAAGGACAACATACAGCGATTGTAACTGAGAATTATTGTGTCTAAACTACACAAAGTAGAGAATTACATGCCATGTAACATGTGTCTTCTCTTTTGTAAACAATGGTTTCTCAATCTGAAGCCTGCAGCTTGCGGAGGTCGCAAATCTGTGTAAATAATAGAAAGGTCGCTGATTAACACTTGCAATTCAGTGTCGTCAAGGCCGCCTTAATGCACGGGCTTACCTGGGCTGAAGCCCAGGGGCCTCCCAAGTTCAGGGGCCTCCCAAGTTCACGTTCATTTTGTTTTTTAACTTGTCAGGTTGTCTGTCAATCACTCTAACTGCACGTTACATGGCTGCTGATTGGTCCGTGGTAACTTACTGTGAAATAAAATATCAGACGTAACAGATTTTTCTATTCCGTGTAATGTAATTAAGTGCGCGTTGTCAACTTGGCATTCCTGCATGTTAGACTGAGTGTGACAGAGAAAAGGGAAATAATCCACCAACAAATGAAAGAGTAATTTCTGAAATTTCATAATAAGCACTGAGGTGCAGGTCTCTCTCTCTCTTTCGCGCGCGCGCTCGCTCTATCTGTGCTCGTACAGCTGGGTCTCTGGCATGCAGAAGTCTCTCCAACCGTGCGCAAGAAACTGTGCCGCCAAATAAAAAAAGGAGTTCCCGAACATTAATGCTGTTCGTTGTTATAAAGTTTAAGTTTACTCGCGTTTATATCAGTGACGCGTGCGCAGCTGGAGCGATGTAGTTTGACGCGATATTAGCTCACGGTACACACATCTGGTTTAGAAAGACGACGCAACGGTAAATGTGCAAGTCAAAGCGTGACAAGACCATCTCAAATGATCATCCCCTGATCGCACCATTCATATTTATAATCTCCTTATCTAAAGATCTTATATACAGGTATGTTCCCTGTCTGTTTTGTGCATATTCGTGTTCATTTTACATAGTATAAATACTAAATACAATGCATAGCCTACTATATCTTCAATAGCCTACAAAATAAATAACTGATTAAAAAACAAGATTCTGTCTATAAAGACTTATCTTTTGTTAACATGAATGCATTTTCACTTTAAAACTAACTTTAACTTCTTATATTTTTACAACTGTGGTGAGCATTTAGTTAGTGAGTGGCAATTTTCTGCAAATTTGTATATTCCAAAAACTATACATAAAGCTTAGTTATAAACATATATTCTTTTGGTTTTATTTTCACCACAAGTTGCTGTGTGTGGTTGTTAAATAAAGTGTCTTGTGTTTATGCTCAAGTGGGCTCAGTGATATGTTATTAATGATAATATGGTGTTTTCTGGGTCAAAGAGGGAAAACTACATTTTGTGATGTAGATTACATAGATATTACACTTTTTTTCAAAATGAGACTATAAATTGAGGGTATGGGGGGCCTCCAAAACCTCTCAGCCCCAGGGCCTCACATTAGGTTAAGGCGGCCCTGAGTGTCGTGATGGTTTTAAAAAATATTCTGACGGTAGTAAAAATGTATTAAAAAGTAGTAAATTTAACTTAAGGTTTGCTGTATATACCCTGGGGTAGAGAGCGCAGCCGGAGAAACAGTTTGTGGAAGTCAAGTGTTTCATTCTACTTTCATTCCGCCACAACTGCAGCTCGCTGGGACAGACAGACTATTTAAAATATCGAAATTAATTCCTTGCTTGATTCACGTTGTTCACTCTTTTATAAACATTATCTTAAATATCTTAAAAACAACAGAACGTGATGATGGTCAGTCACATCACGCACCTGCAGTGTAAATTCAGAAAAATATGTTGCATTTAAATAATTAGCATATTAACAAAACAAATTTAAAATGATAAAACGATTTTCAGTTCATTTTTTGTGACACGCTCCACAAACGCACAAAACTGATTTCTGAAACACTGCTCACTTGAGAATCTGATGTCCACACAACGTTTCACAATAAATTACATATTTGTCCAAAACTATTGGTAATGTAAATACTGAATTTAACACTAGACTGCAAGATAGAATAGAATATAAACTTTACTGTCATTATAAAAATATAATGAAATTGTTTAGAAGCTCTCAAAGACCAGCAGCCTCAGAAGAATAAACAACAAAAATAGAATCCACATAGTATATAGCTACAAAATAATAACACTGCAGAGTCGTGTATATATACAGTGGAATTAAATAATGCAAACAACAGTGCAAAATCAAGTTTAACCAAGCATCAGTCATTAAGCAGCGAGGCTTATAACCTACAATAAAATTCATGTTACAGGAAAACAGAGCATTAAAGAGCACCAATTATGCTAATAAATTAGCACGTTAGCACGTTATTGTAATATCCCATAGTACATACATGTTATTAAAACTTGAACTAATGCACTGAGAGTCTTATAAATTGCTTACATACCTCACCGATTTCTGCATGTCTGGAAAACGCTCGGATTTAGTTCCTGTCTCCGCCTCCCAAAATGTCTAGTGTATTCGGATTGGTCAGATGACTACTCAACTGTTATTGGTCAACTGGGTTCGGCGTGTGTTTGAAAGGTTACGCCCCTGACTACGCGTGGGTTTTCCGGTTCTGACTGAGAGTCACAGGCAACGTAAACAAGCGCTATATTTCTCTATAAACGATGGTGTCTGTACTGCCTTACCACTTCGAGCTCGATCCAGAGAGTTCAGAAGGCCGTTACGATATAAACGATCTCCGTCAATGAACGCGATTGGATTTAACTTTTTTAGGTGTCCTTAGCTCTGCCAGAATGCTAAACGAAGACGAAAATGTGTTGCAAAGACATCCAAAAGGTAATTATAACGTACTACATTACTTTGCAAACTATATGGAAACACCAAATGTAGCACATAGAAAGTATTTTTTAAAATGATTATAAAACTATTTCACTTATTAACATTATTTTACTATAGTAAACTTTATTATAAAAGCCTGCTTACATACTATATTACTGTGCAAACTATATGGAAACACCAAATGTAGCACATAGAAAGTATTTGTTGAAATGATTATAAAACTATTTCATTTGTTAACATTATTTTACTATAGTAAACTTTATTATAAAAGCCTGCTTACATACTATATTACTGTGCAAACTATATGGAAACACCAAATGTAGCACATAGAAAGTATTTGTTGAAATGATTATAAAACTATTTCATTTGTTAACATTATTTTACTATAGTAAACTTTATTATAAAAGACTGTTACATACTATATCACTGTGCAAACTATATGGAAACACCAAATGTAGCACAAAGAAAGTATTAATTGAAATGAATGTTCTACATTATTTCACTATGGTAAAGTTTATTATGAAAGACTGCTTACTTATAAGTGCTATGTTTTTACTTATTAGGTTTTAAGGAGAATGCAACAGGTTCCAGGGCCTCTTACCTGCGTGATTCATCATCCAGGTTTTGCACAAATTGTCTAAATCCCTACACACAGAACATTTATTGTACCGACTATAATCCTTTGAGGTGCAGGACTAGAGTAAGTTTTATTACATTTTTAAACCAATAACACTAAAGTATCATTATAGTAACAAAGTACCCAAAAGAACAAAAGATGTAACTTTAAAGAAAATATAATAGTCAGTCAAAAGTTTTTATTTATTTATTACAAATATATATTTAAATGTTAAACAATATACAAATAAACATACTTTAGTAACCATATTGTGCTCTTGTTTCAAAAATTGTTCAATTCATTTCTTACAGCTATCTATTCAGATAAATGGAATATCAATGCTTTGTCAGCTGGTGCTATTTAAGACGACACTATAAGGTTATCATCCTGTCGTGTGTTGTTCTCCAGATACGCTTGGAGCTTCCTGATCAGATCGGTCACAATTTTGGCTTTCGACGACCCCTGCACTGAAGATGGCATGCAATCACGTCCTCCTTTGAAGGTCTCTCAAACTGTGATGCCAGGTCCATTGGAATCAGGGCTTCCTTCAGCTTATCTTCAAATACCTCATCAAACACAAGCCTGATCACATCCTCCACATAACTGTAGAAATATTGCAGTCAATAAATCTTTTGTTTTGATCATTTATTTCCCTGCTTCATACATTAAGTTTTTAATTATGAATGTATTTGAAATAAAACATTACTGCTTACGGTATGTCACTTGTGTGTTTTGGGAACATAGCCTTGTACTTTCCCTCTCCTGCTTTTAATACGGCTTGGTGACATTGTAATGGATGGCTGCAAGGTACAAATACCTGTAAAATATAAACAAGCAATTAATTTATTGTAAAAGTAAATACTACTTTATTTAACAAAGTTACTAAAATACTTAAATACCTGCACAGCATTCCAATAAATGAGAAAATCAAATTTTTTGCTGCAAATCTGAAATCTCAGGCTACGGACAGCAAAGGCATCCACTGATGATGGTGATTGAAACATTGTGAAACGATGCTACTGCCTGGGTTCCTATTATTATGCAGAGAAAAAAAACTTTGTCATCATCAGTTATACATCTAAGACTGGTAGTGGTTTCACTAGCTAAATACATCATATGTGTTACACACCTTTGCTCCTCATATGCCAGTCTGACTCCTTGTACTGTGTGTAATGATGTTGCATGTTTGCATACAGTGTAGAAGGATGTGTCCAGCTGCGAATCTAGGATATAGACAAATAAAACAAACATGTATTCAGTCAAAAAGACATATTATAACAATAGAGTACAACGACTATAAATCGTTAGACTATTCATTAAAACGTAAATGTATTACATAATACATGGCCCAACATTAGCAACACACATTATGTGTTTACTTCGTTTCAAAATATAAGAAAGCTTCAAGTAAATACAACAGTAAAATACATATAACTTTAAACAAATCATCTGTACTTCGAGTTTCTTGAGTTTGATCATGAGAACAAATTTTACTGGTAACAGTTTAGCTGGCATTTGTATTTGTATTTATCTTAGCAAGTTTGTAAACATGTCTAAACCAACATCGATAAAAAAAACGACAGTCTGCATAATTCAACATACACGTGTGTAAATATGGTACGTTGTTTATGAAATACAGTATTACAAAACAAGACAATTAGCTTGCAAGCGTAGCTCTACACGCACATTATGTTAATCTCCGGTTACCGGTTACGTAACGTACAGTAAAAGGCAAATAATAAACGTGAATACTTACAGCCTGTGATCCAGAAGTGCACAGTAATCCAACTTTCAAGAGGAGACATCGCGCAAATCCAGCTTCGGTTCATGAGAAGCAGTTATTGTGAAAACTCCGTGAACAACTTCTGACTGGATTTTTCCGGAACCGTATTAAACATGATGTCCTCTGTGGAAGTCCATAAAGTGCTATTTTTCCCTCGCATCTAAAGAGACAGCGTCTACTCGAGAGATTTAATCGCTTAAACAATGAAACAAGAGTTTGCAAACAGAGTCAAAGCAGGGACTCACAACCTCCGCCATTTTAGCCCTCTTCTGACTCGGCGCTCCCCACCCCCGTCTTTGAGGGCGTACCCAAGCAAAGCAGAGAGGGCTGAACTATGATAATGTTGGTCTTATCTACGTCACTAATCCCAGGAAGTAAACTGTTGCCTACAATCCGAGTGTTTTTTGTAGTCCTCGAACGTTAGAGACGATAACTCGCGTCATCGTTTTCTTTAAGGTATGTACTTTTTGAATATCATTAGCATGTACTAATGCACACTTACACACAAAAGGATGTTTAAAAACGTGTATCCCATAATAGGTGCTCTTTAAAAGAAATAGCCTAGATCACTTAATAATAACTCTTAAATGTGCAAAAAATTGTGATATTTAAATAAATTTAAATACATTTGGCATGAGGATTAGACTTGAGTTGGTGCTAGATTGTGCACACAAACAGTATGCATTCAAACACTGCCTGCATAAGACATCCTTAAAACGTATCATGATTGTTGCCATAAACAAGAGCTGAGGAGGAGAAGTCACCTAGGTTTCAAATAGAAAGCTGCTAGCAAATGTAAATATTTAAAAATAAATTATAATTAATGTGTCATTATCTTCATTCCTTTATAACCTCTTCTCCTGAGGTGACGTGAAGTGTTTGTTCTGGCAAGATAATCTTAATAATATCCTATAGTGTGTGATGCACTAGGATTTTAAAATAGTCCTGTAGTGTGAGCATATTTAAGATTTGAGAGAAGAATATCTGACAAGATTCTCCTTATGTGTGTGCTGCAACCAGATTTCATAATCTGCCAGGATTTAAAAAATCCTGTAGTGTGAGTTATCTGATAGGCTAACCATGGCTCAGTGCAGGATCTAAGTCAGTGTGTTTTAGTAGTTTTGTATTTCAATTTATTATCGTCACAGTAAATTACTGTGTAAGTGGAGGTTTACAAACTACAGCCTGTCAGAACAGCGAGTCCACAGGTTTTCTAAAACAGAAAAATGTGGTGGTGTGTAGCGTTTATGTTAGATTGGAGGATTATCATCCCAACAATATGATGTTGAACATGTGATGCAGAAGCCAGAACCACATGAGGCCTGTAGTTTTACCACCGGTGAGGAAACATGAATGATCACGGGTCCGTCAGAGATGCAGCTCGATGAAAACGTGAACTATGCACAGTAAGTGCAAATAGTATAACCATCAAGTTAATTTATAGCTTATTTAACTGTTACTTTGTTTGCATACCTAATTCGTAATTTATTTAATACTTCCAAAATGTATTACACAAAATGACACACAATGTGTTAAAAAGTTGTGTGTTTGAATGTCAGGCGGACATCTTTGCGGATGTCCGTGGGACAGAAAATGGACTACAGGGAGTGCAGAATTATTAGGCAAGTTGTATTTTCGAGGATTAATTTTATTATTGTACAACTACAGTGCTATTGGTCAATTAAAAATGTTAACAAACCCTCAAACCTGAACATTTAAGTAGTAAAAGTGAAATTTTGGCTTTCTTAAGAGAATATTTCTATGTACATCATTATTATGCAACTATAAGTGTGCCGAATTATTAGGCAACTATAAGTGTGCCGAATTATTAGGCAACTAAATGAAAAACAAAGATTTTACCATCTCACTTGTTTTTTTCACCTGTTAAAGTGAGAATAATAAACAAACTCTACATTTACAAAAAAATTTATAAAACAATAAAAAATAAAAAAATATATAAACTCAGTGACCAATATAGCCACCCTTCTTTTCGATAACAGTCACAAGCCTTCCATTCACGGATTCAGTCTGTTTCTTGATCTGATCTAAACCAACATTTTGTGCAGACGCAACCACAGCCTCCCAGACACTGTTCAGAGAGGTGTACGGTTTACCTTCATTGTAAATGTTCTGCTTAAGAAGGGCTCATAGGTTCTCAATAGGTTTTAAGTCAGGTGAAGAAGGGGGCCATGTCATTAGTTTTTCATATCTAAGGTCTTTACTTGCCAGCCATGCAGTGGAGTACTTAAGAAAGCCAAAATTTCACTTTTACTACTTAAATGTTCAGGTTTGAGGGTTTGTTAACATTTTGAATTGACTAAGAGCTCTGTAGTTGTACAATAACAAAAGTAATTCTCAAAAATACAACTTGCCTAATAATTCTGCACTCCCTGTATACACATGGACATGATGCCATGTAGGGGACATTTTGGTGGCTTTTTACTAATAAACTATAAATGAGTAGATCCTAAAAAGTACTATAGATCAACAGCAGAAAATGCAATCAGCCAACAACTTCAACTTTTGTTTTAGACAAGCTACGAAAGAGACAAAAACAGATTTGGAAAGGGCTTAAACCCAATTTTTTTTAAATTGTTAAATGTATACCTTGTGATGGGGTTTCTCAGGTCGTGTCACATTTTTCCTGTTTTCTTTATTCCATGTAAAGCTGCTTTTTAACAAAGCAAATTTTGAAAAACTTGACTGATATGTTGATGTAAAGATGGGGCCAATGATTATTTTAAGTGATGAGGTTATTTGCTAACCAAGTATGTACTTGTATGTTTTTCATCAGTGGGCTGTAAGGGAAGTGTTTTGAGTGTAGAGATAAGGGAGGACCATCACCGTCGTGCTGTATTGAACTACCAGCGTTGGCGCACTGCATGGAGTCTTCGGCGAGGGGAAGAATGGCCTGATAATGTTCACTTTCACCGTGGAGACCTTTCCACTGGTTGTCTTCTGTCTGGGCGAGGTTTTCACTCGGTAAGGAGCTACATCCCATGTTTTTATTGTTCATTGTTATATCAGAATTAAAGATTAAAGTTATATTTTAACTAAAGAAAGACATCATATGGATGGCCAGAGCAGTATTTCAAAGGCCAAGTTGAGTTATTGGGGAGTGTGATTCTTATGATGATTTTATACAGAAATGTACTATGGCAAAAAAAAAATATGCGAATCCCTGGAATGAACGGGTTTTCTACAGTGATTTGCCATAAAATGTGATCTGATCCTCATCTAGGTCACAACATTAGACAAACACACAAAGATTTCTAGTTTCTTGTGTCTTTTTTGAAAACACCCATTAAACATTCACACTGCAGGAGGAAAATGTAAGTAAACCATTGGATTTAATAGTTTATTGAACCTCCTTTCCTAGCAAATACTTCAAGCAAGCATTTTCAGTAGTTCTGAATTAGACCGTCACCATAGGATTTTTTTGTCGATTCCCCTTTACAAAACCGGTTCAACTCTGACACATTTGTGGGATTTCTGGTGTAAACCGCTCTCTTGAAGGTCATTGCACAGGTTAAGGTCTGGACTTTTAATCTTTAAATCTCAGAATGAAATCTGAGGTGTGGATTAATTATTTGCGCGAGTAGATTACGTACAACATCAATGTAAAGATGCAAATTTGCGTGGGGCAATGCACTTCAAACACGTCTTCCGCGCAAGTTGAAAAAGTTCAACTCGAAGAGAATGCGCATGATGCTAAAATAAATCCCACCAGTAATCTTGATTGAGGAATGAATTTTTGGTTTCTACACAGACAGCATGTTGGACTTAACAGTAGTGCAGTAAGGTATAGCCTTCATTTACAATGTAAAGTTTAATTTACTAAGTACAGGTATATAAATCGGCCAATTTATGTAATGTAATGAATTCACATGTACATATACACATATATATATTTAATCATCTCTTATATTATTGTATCAATACACTAGAAATGCAGGGCTGGACTGGTAATCTGGCATACTGTGCAAATGCCCGGTGGGCCGACTTCCTTGGGGGCCGGTGAATATAATATGATTTTTTTATTATTGGCCATCGACCGGCCCATAAAGCATGGACAGCGGCCCATTGGTTCATTTTCCATACTGACACTGGGCTGGCCCAGTCATCTCTTAACAAGCTCCACCCCTCTGTTTCTTGTGTCAGATGGACAGAGCGATGATCTGACACAAGAGAGCGACTATAATACAGACTTATCATACATCTCACACTACTTTTGTCTGACCAGCCCATAATACTTGTACATCGCGCAACGCAGTCCGTTGATTTCTTGCTTTGTTTCTTATTTGTTTTAATGTAATTCATTAATGGCGCTAAAAGGCACGGTGGCATTGTACTGCATTTTTCATAAAAGTTAGCCTAAGATGTTTTTTTTCTTTGGACAGACCGGCCCAGGAGACACATAATCAGCAGCCATTTGTTCCATTTTATTTGACATTTGGCTAGCCCAATCACAACTTTTAGGGCATTTTATGAAGCATGCAGCATCAGTGTGCGTCTGTCAAAATAAAAGACGACTGAGAAGCGAGTTGACGTGCGGTAAGCAGAACTGCTTTTAAAACACTGTTGTTAGATATCCTCTTGATAAAACGTATAAAAAAAATAAAATACAGTGTGGGCAGAATTATTAGGTAGCTACATCAAACTTTTGATCACAGTTTTTATCAAACATGTTTGACTAATTCCAAACCAAATTAATCTTAAAGAGCCACACAGATCCAAAATCAAAACTTACCTTTATTGCAGTGTGTCATGTAGCTGTCCATCAATCTAAACAACGTGTAAAGTAGTTGAACCAAAAAGTGCACGATTAATAAAGTTATTGGCTTCTAAAGTAGGGAGTTGACTCTGAATCGCTGAAACGAGTCGTTATAGGGAGTGAGTCTTCTTCCTGATATTATCCACGACACACAAACTTATCCACGTCACATGAGATACTAATCTCCGCCTACAGCCTTGCCCGGGAGAAACGAAAACTATGACCCGCCTACAGCTAATTTGTGTGTGAGTGTAAACATCAGCTCACGCTGTGTTTTCAGCTTGTGTTGTTTTCACTACCAAAGGAGACTTTTTCAAGGAGGGATATACCAAACGTGTCTGGCTGTGAAGAATCAGTGGTTAAAATTATTTAAAATTTTTATTGGAGTAAATTTAGACGTTTGGCAATGAAAGTGGTTCAGTACCCACTTTATTTGGAACAACATGCGTCTCCTAACCACAAACTGTAAGTATTGTAATGAACCTTCTATTTTAAATATTACAGAGGTTCACTAGAAGTAATGGAGAACAAGAAGGTACACAATGCACACAACAGAACTTTTGCAAAATATATATATATCACTTTATTAACAATCCCAAAATAGATAAATAGAAAACTCTTATTTAAATATATGCATTAAGTTAAAGCATAGGTGTCATTTACACTGGGGACGCTGGGGACATGTCCCCACCACTTTTTGAAATGGCTGATTTTGTCCCCACCACTTTTTGAAAGTATTTGGTTAAAATGTTCTGAAAAATCACACAATACCTGTACGACTTACATTGCAAAAATGACTTTCTTACTTAGTATTTTTGTCTTGTTTTCAGTAGAAATATCAAAAAGTAAAATATAAAAAACAAGACAAAAATACTAATATTTTTTGCAGTGTATGGCTTGTTTTTGTGATCCAGGGTCACAAATGTTGCGTTGTATGCTTATGGTGTGTTTTCTTTTACATAATAATGAATTTCATTGTAATCATTGACTGAACGTGCTGCTGTTTTCTACAGTATGGTGCTTTGGCACTGTTTGGTTGAACTGGTGTTGTAGGTACTGTTAGTCGACATTGTTGAGGGATTTATGCTAAGTATTTTTGTGTTGTTGACTAGCCTACGCTATGCCCATTTTTGATGCGCCGTTATTCAATATTTTTCCCGTCCTGCTATAATGTTTTTTTATCTGATTTTTTGTCCCCACCACTTTTCAACACAAACTGACGCCCCTGAGTTAAAGATCACATTTATATGGCTTTCCTGGGTTAAATGACACCTAATAAAACACTTCACCACACAACACTGCACTCTAGTGGTTACTCAAGACCTCGCACTGCAAAACTCCACCGCAATACTAGAATTGTGACACACACAATTTTTACAGTGATAGATCTGGCATTTACCCCAAGATCGCACATACATTAATGCTATTCACTTTACATATAACTTTTAAAATGACACATAACAATGTTCACTCATACATGCATTCATACAAACAATTGAAACAAATATTTAAAAGACACTTCCCTGTCTCCAGGCAACAAGACCCCGCCCCGGGGTCTCAGGGAAGCACAGTAAACCGGACAGATGGACTCTTCCTGGTAAGGATTGGGTTTAATCAGAGAGGCTCCGTTATTCAGGAACAGTTAATTGTCAGTCCTCAAGTTCACAGGATAAATGTTCACGCTTCAGGTGGGAGTTAGCTGATCAATGCGGTTTTAATAACCCCATAACAGGGCACAGTACCGAATGTCTTTTGCACTGCGCGTTATCGAATAATGTCCATGCGCGTCTGAGCTCTCATGCACATGAATAAGTGGCCAGCGCTCCTAAATCCCCCCCAGCATATCTAACTACACACAAAAAGCACCCTCGCTAACTATCTTCGTTGCCGGACAGACCCTATTGGCCTCGAGCAACCCAAAGCGTCCCCTAGTGATGGTCGTTTTCGAAGCACTGCTTCATGAGGCTTCGAAACATTTACGAATCTTTTGTTTCGAATCAGTGGTTCGGAGCATGTTTCAAACTGGCCAAAGTCACGTGATTTTAGCAAACGAGGCTTCATTACGTCATAACTGTTTCGAAACGTTTCGAAAATCCGATGGTTCACCACTAGGGGGAGTTGATCACATGACCAGTGTCTAACAAGTTTAGGTGAACTCGGGTCAGTTTTATTATGAAAGTTCATAAAACATTTATCCTTCTGACTAACAACACTGCCATGTTGTCTACTTTTTGTTTATAGACAGATTTAATGACAAAAATGTGGATAATTAAAAGGGTAGTTAGTTTTATTCATTTGTTTGCCCTAAATAAAACTAGAAACACATAATACACTTTTAACTATGTCTTAATTAAGTTAAATAATTTTTTTAAACATATTTTAATAAAAATCTTGCTATTATTTTATAAAAAAAGCGTAAAATGTGTGGACAGATCTGCTTTTACACTGTTTTGACCAGCAGGGGTCGCCAGCGTGTGTGGGTTTCGAACTGCTCTGAAAAACTGAATCAATTTTCGAAGCAATTGGTTCAATTGATTCGAAGCTTCGAAAAGCTTCGTTTCTCCCATCACTAGCGTCCCCACTCTTTCTGAGCGCAAAACGGCCATTCACATTTAGTCCTCTCCCCTGCGCTTACCTTGCATCAGGTCTCTTAAATCTCCTCTCCTCCAGGTGACACCAATCATCCTCATTTAGTCTGAGGGAGGAGACACAGACTGTCAAACTCGCAGGTCTAGATCAATGTCAGCAACACACTTCTCAGCCGACACAAAGAAAACCTTATAGGTTATTACAGTATGATTATAGCTACATACTTGCTTAAAAGAGTGTAAAATGTCTATATTCGTTTTTATTGCTTGGATTAATGATGAATGATATTGTTGTTTAAACTCTAACTTATATACTGTCAGAGTCACGATAGCAAGCGGTTTTGCTATGACCCGGTTAGTTTACATAAATGCTTAAATGAGTGTAAAATTGATAGTTTCAATCGTCGTTTGTATTGTTTGGATTCATGATGAATGATGTTGTGTGTTTAAACTGTTAATTTGCTGTCAGAGAGTCACGTTAGCAAACGGCTAACGCATGCTCATTTACGGTTTTGTTATGACCCGGTTAGTTTACATAAATGCTTAAATGAGTGTAAAATGTCTATATTCGTTTTTATTGCTTGGATTAATGATGAATGATATCGTTGTTTAAACTCTAACTTATATACTGTCAGAGTCACGATAGCAAGCGGTTTTGCTATGACCCGGTTAGTTTACATAAATGCTTAAATGAGTGTAAAATTGTTAGTTTCAATCGTCGTTTGTATTGTTTGGATTAATGATGAATGATGTTGTGTGTTTAAACTGTTAATTTAACTTACTGTCAGAGAGTCAGGTTAGCAAACGGCTAACGCATGCTCATTTAAGGTTTTGTTATGACCTGGTTAGTTTACATAAATGCTTAAAAGAGTGTAAAATGTCTATATTCGTTTTTATTGCTTGGATTAATGATGAATGATATCGTTGATTAAACTCTAACTTATATACTGTCAGAGTCACGATAGCAAGTGGTTTTGCTATGACCCGGTTAGTTTATATAAATGCTTAAATGAGTGTAAAATTGTTAGTTTCAATCGTCGTTTGTATTGTTTGGATTAATGATGAATGATGTTGTGTGTTTAAACTGTTAATTTACTGTCAGAGAGTCACGTTAGCAAACGGCTAACGCATGCTCATTTACGGTTTTGTAATGACCCGGTTAGTTTACATAAATGCTTAAATGAGTGTAAAATGTTAGTTTCAATCGTCGTTGTTATTGCTTGGATTAATGATGAATGATGTTGATAATGTCTTCTCAGTAAATCATGTTAGCACGAGGTCAATACATGTTGCACTAGTGTTGGTCTGTGCCACCGATCTGTGGTCTGTGAGACTGATCTGTGATCTGTGCAAAGACACTGTGTCAGTTGACCAATCAGAGCAGAGTAGGCTACTGAAAGGTGGGGTTTAGGGAGACTGAGTCGTTGAACGGCTTCACACGAATCGTTTGGGGATCTCTGAGAAATGGGGTAATTTTAAATTTATATTTTGAGAAAATTACAGTGTTTTTTGACCTTGCATGCATTTAAACCTGTTGTCCGGGACTTATAAATAGTGATAGGATGCTTAAAATTGTCATCTTACTGGCTCTTTAATAACTACAATTCATTTTGTAAATAAGACATTTATAAGTAATACATTATTGTTAATGATGGCTGGCTGCAGAAAAAAGCACCTTATATTCAAGTGTGTAGAATTATTAGGCAAATTTTCTTTTACATTTAAAATGGGCCAAAAAATGTTTAACACACACACTGGAAATTCATTTTTTGATGTCCATAAGAAAGATGCCATGCATGGAAATTGCAAAATTGAGGTTTGACCATTATACAAGAAATCCTGATTCGGGCAGCAAGGGCATAAAATAGGATAAAAGGAAAACTTAATGTTGGTTATTAAAATTACTGTGTTTTGGAATTGGTAAAAGGTGTTCAGAAAAAAAGTGATCAAAATATTCTGCAAACACTGTAATGGGACTCGTGGCTCAGCAGCGATTTCATTGTAACATTTATCAGGTCTCAGTGTTATCAGGTGTTCAAAATGGTTAGTTTAAACATTGTGCACTCACTGGCTAATACTATTATTTTTAAAACCTACAAAGCCTTTTACAGTGCTTACATTTTTGTAATGTCACGTGTCAGCTCTTATACTTTTCTACTTAATCATTATATGGAGTTGGTAGTCAAGGTTGCACAAAGATTTGTGATCCTATGTAGTGGGCCGGTCTGGGGCAAAATGCCAGGGCCAATTTTTGTCCCAGTCCAGCCCTGTAGAAATGTATAAGATGATTTTTGCATTTACATAAAATAAAGAGAACTCCAATTAAAACCAGTATTTTTGCTTCTCAACATCTCACTGTTCCTGTTACCTAAGCATAAAATAATTTAAAAACACTTTAATAGTCCAAGGCATCAGAACCGAAACTGAACCGAAAACCGTGGACAAGAACCAAAAATTGTATTGAATCGTGAACTAAGTGTATTGTTGCCTCCCTAGTAGCTACAGTATTAAACTTTCTTCATATATAGGCAATTTGTCCAACAAAGCTCCTTCTTGCAAGGTATGGTTCATATGAGCTGATGCTTCTTAAGTACAGCAATCTTAAAATGTTTGAGTGTCTTTTAATCAGTCAACTTAGCACTAAACCACACATTTAAACTTATTTTATTAATTGTACTCCAGTTTGCCAGCTTCTGACACAATTTAGCTTTCATTAAAATAATTTGTCTAGTGGTTCATTTACATTTTCCTCCAGCACTATGAATGTTTAATGGGTGTTTTCAAAAAAGACACAAGAAACTAAAATTATTTGTGTGTTGTCAGTTTATGCACATGTCTATTGTTGTGACCTAGATGAGGATCAGATCCATAGGTGTCATTTACACTGGGGACGCTGGGGAGATGTCCCCACCACTTTTTGAAATGGCTGATTTTGTCCCCACCACTTTTTGAAAGTATTTGGTTAAAATGTTCTGAAAAATCACACAATACCTGTACGACTTACATTGCAAAAATGACTTTCTTACTTAGTATTTTTGTCTTGTTTTCAGTAGAAATATCAAAAAGTAAAATATAAAAAACAAGACAAAAATACTAATATTTTTTGCAGTGTATGGCTTGTTTTTGTGATCCAGGGTCACAAATGTTGCATTGTATGCTTATGGTGTGTTTTCTTTTACATAATAATGAATTTCATTGTAATCATTGACTGAACGTGCTGCTGTTTTCTACAGTATGGTGCTTTGGCACTGTTTGGTTGAACTGGTGTTGTAGGTACTGTTAGTCGACATTGTTGAGGGATTTATGCTAAGTATTTTTGTGTTGTTGACTAGCCTACGCTATGCCCATTTTTGATGCGCCGTTATTCAATATTTTTCCCGTCCTGCTATAATGTTTTTTTATCTGATTTTTTCCCCCCACCACTTTTCAACACAAACTGACGCCCCTGATCAGATCACATTTGAAACTGTAGCAAATGACTGTAGAAAACCAGTTCATTTCTAGGGGTTCACATACTTTTTTCATTTGTGTTTTGGAGAGTTGTTACCACTGTGGTGCAGTCTGACTTGTAACGTGTGTTGTGTTTTAGGTTGCTTTGGATATGATTAATCCACATTTAGCATTTCCTGCTGTGGTTCCTCTTCTCCATTCTGGATCTGTGTGTGCCATTTATCAAGCAAAGTAACGCCTTGTCTCTTTACACACATCAAATAACAAACTTTTACTTACCTTAAAAGCAAGCATTTGAACCAACAATGACAGTTATGTCTGTTCTGAACTAGTATAACGCAGGTCGTTGATCTAATGGAGAGTCTACGATACTCTGCCTTTCCATTGGTGTGTGAACGTATTGTTGAGGTTCAGTACAGGGATTGGCTTGTTGCCCCCTCACTCAAAAAAGATGGCACATTCAACAGACGAAAAGCCTCATGTGAAGCTAATGATAACTCTGAGCCAAGTAAAGATACGGAAGGTAAATGGTTTAAGTTTATGGTGCTTATTTTTTTCTTACTACATACAAAAAAATGTGCTGGATAATTTCAGATTGATACATTTCATGTTACCAATGTTAAAGAAAATGTGACCACTTGTTACATTACAATTACTTGATTATAATCACTTGTAACAATCAAACACACAATACTTCTGTATTTGCCTGTGTTAAAGATCTAACCCCAGATTTGGTGCCATTTGGAGATGTACCATACATTGCACGCCCTCACCCTGAACAAACTGGCCATACAGGTGAGTTACAGCAAAAGGCATAGTAATGCATTACAATGCTAAAGCAAATATTATAGCAGTTATGCTTAGAGAGTTGTAGCCCAAATGTCACCGCAGTGATCTGCCCAATGCTCCGTGTGTTGACTGTGTACACTACTCACTGAGATGGGTTAAATGTAGAGGTCACATTGTGAGTATGGGCTGCCAGACTTAACAGATCACTTCACTTTCAGCTGTATTGTTTAAATTTAGCTAAATACAAACACTGTCTTTCACATTTGTTGTTTAGATAATTCATTATGAAGTGATCCAAATTTTGTGTACTTTGGACGATTGTGTGCATAAATGTATTAAACATTTGTTAGATGTCTGATTTTAATTTTATGCTTTTTTTTCAGCCTTCCTTGTGAAATTACGAAAGGTCTTGAAATAGAAGCTAAGAAACATCAGCTCCACACATACTGTATCCCAAATATTTCATCAATAAACTTACAAAAAAATTACGTTTTATATGTTTGTCTTTTCTGCTTTGAACATTTCAATACAAAAAGATGTCTACAGTAGGTCATGGCTTGCTTCTGTGTGTGCATGTGTGTGTGTGCGTGTGTGTGCGTGCGTGTGTGTGTGTGTGTGTGTGTGTGTGTGTGTGTGTGTGTGCGTGCGTGTGTGTGCGTGTGCATGCACATAAACACGCATAATTAATTTTTTTCTCATTTAGTTGTTAAAGTTATTTCATTACCACATGCACTTAATAAACACATTGAGGGCCTAATATGTCTGCTATGACCGTTTCATTTATATCTATATCCAGGACTCCAATATATCCAAACCTGACTAAGAAGCCCATAGTCATTGAAAATTGAACAACAGTAAAGTAATATAGTAAACTAATCATCAAGCAATATAATAAACTAATAGTAATGTAATAACCAATACATTAAAATACCTGTACAAAGCTTCACTTACAGAGACAAATTCTAAAGGTCTTACATGAATGATAAATATACATAACCATTACCTTATTCACTTTAATGCACTATTTTTTTAGTTTAGATGCATTCTATTGTCCCTCAGCCAATGTGACTCTGATTTAATGAACAGAGTGATCAGGCACAAATTAATTTATCTGATGTTACAGTATACAGTTGATTTACTCTTCACTAATCCAGTCCATTGAATGATCGCAACAGATTTTATTATCTCCTGAATGTGCTGAAGAAAAGCACTGGGTAAAAAATATCAGACAACACTTGCTTGACATATGCCTGACATTGTAATTCCCAGGATATTGTACACAGAATTTTTTTCCATCACTAGAGGGTAGCACACATATGGAAGAAAAATAATGACAAACATCTCTAAGGCAAAAAGCTTGTTGAAAAGCACTAATTGAAAAAAATCTATTGCATTAACAAATGCTTGCACTTATAGGGTTTGCAATAAACTTTTGTAGAATAATTGAGCTGTGATAATTTTAACAAAACAACACAGTTTTCAAAGCTGCATTTCATAACTTTTCAGATAAAAATAAACAAAAATTGCTTTGTCGGGTCAGATTTCAGAGAAAATATAACTAACGCACATGACGTCCATAAGATGATCTGGTCTACTATCATGTGTGTGCTGCTGCTTGTTCAGGTTGCTTAAAATTTAAACTTTATGGCCTGGTTTCACAGACAAGGCTTAGCTTACGCCAGGACTATAGGCCTTAGTTAATTAAGGTGTTTAAGCATCTTTTGAAAACATGCCTTAAAGGGGGGGTTTAATGGTATTTCAAGCATTCTGACTTATTAACACAGTTATAGAGTTGTTTCCTCATGCTAAACGTAGGCAAAGTGTCAAAAATGCAGTTGGGCGTGTTTCAGAGTATTTCTGTGCCGAATGCACTTCGCCAGGGTTCGTACAAGTTTCGGCAATGTTTTTTCGATTACGGTTCTAACTGACGTTTCAGGGGTTTTCGATACGTATCACTTCTTTATATGGGCTTCCGCCGGAAAACTTCCCCCGGAAAACCCCGCCCAGCCGTCAGTCAGCGGGAGACGCTAGAGCTTGCTAACAGCTTATCACACCACTCAGCTTTGTTTAATTTCAAAAGTCAACAATGGCACAACAAGAAGTGTGTTTTTGGATGTAAGGAGAAGACATCCAGCCTTATGGAAACAATGGATATAGTTTATTATCCGGATTAGCAGCGGAGTTTTGCGTGTGTGTTTCATGCGGTGGATTTTCATGACGAGTTACTCGTGGTAAGTAAGACTTCTGTCTTATGTTGGAAATAGGCGCGTGTATATTATATAAATGACACAAACATGTAGTGAATCATAAGTTAAAACAGTGTTGTATAGTGTTGCATGACTCGTACTCGCTCCTCCCGTGTTATAACTCCTCCTTCTTCATTTTTTCGTACGTTATCGGAAAGATTCGGTAAAGCTAATCTTTCTTTTATAAATCTGATTAAACTAAAGACTCTTCAGAGATATAAAGGATGTCATACTACTCCATAGGTACTCCAGATTAATATCAGAAATGCAGAAACAGCGTGTGTTACGTGAGCTTTAAGAAAAGACGTTACTGGTTTGTATCTTGAAACAAATCAATGGCACTGGCATATTTTTAAATCTGTCAGTGCAAGTTATTTTCAGTTCAGACAGTTCAATCATGTTTTTTAATTCAGAACTTGCCTTAAGCCATGTCTATAAAAACCGAGGGAATGAGTTTTAAGTGATTTTTTAACATCTGAAGGGATCAAAACTGGTGCAGAGATGGTTTTATCCTCTGAACAGGTAAGACATAAGCAAAGTGATTTATACATAAATATACATATGAAGAGTTAAAATGCAAAACTAAGTGCATCTGACATGTTTTTTTCTGATGTTAATGAGCATTTATTTATGATCGCCCAAGTCTGCCCAGCATTGACCAACTGCTACCTTAAACTAATTTTTAAAAACGTTTAATTTTTCATCATTTTTTATAATATGGGCTAAGTCTGTCTCTCTCTCTCTCTCTCAATGGTTTTTATCCCAAGGACTTTTGTTCCCTATAAGGGTTTTTTTCAACCCCTTGGAAGTCAGCTGACATTAGCTTAACTTAAAACTACGTTACATTACATTACGTTGCATATACATTAAATTATTACTCCACTCACTAGTACAGTTAAAATACAGTACTTTGCTATTTGGTTGGCCTATGATTTTCTGTTTTCTCCTATTTTTATTAATGTAATGCTGCTTTGGAACAATAAGGCTACAAATAGGCCTATTATTGCACTATTACATCACTATTACATCGACCAACAATCTTAATAAGCCTGATGATCATAAATTATCCCAGTTATCTCTTAACTAATGTAAGGCGAATGTCTTCAGCGTGCAAATGAAAAAATACGACGCAGTGGAATTCGACACAGGTGGTGTTTCCTTGAAGAAAGTGTTTCAGCCTGCAATATATTAAACATGCATTCCTTAATTGCAACTCACACGATCTACTAAGGTCACTAGCATCTTTCACACAGAAAGTTCGGTAAATTCCAAAATTAACATTTACATTTTACATAACGACATTTTAAAAACGACACCCTAAATTAAAAAAAACAATGCAACCAAAAAAGGACGTTCTTAATACAATGTAAAAGCACCTAATTTGTATACTTTTAGGTAGTAAAAAACATAAATATCATGTCTGTTTACTACGAAAACAAGACCAGACCAAAATGAACCATTTTTGAGACGTTTTATTTAGGTGTTAAAATAACGTAATAATAACGTTGGAATAAAATGTAAATATCACGTCTGTTTACTACGAAAACAAAAGCAGACCAAAATGAACCATTTTTGAGAATTTTTATTTAGGTGTTAAAATAACGTAATTAGGCTATAACGTTGGAATAAAACGTAAATATCACGTCCGTTTACTACGAAAACAAAACCAGACCAAAATAAACCATTTGTGAGACGTTTTATTTAGGTGTTTAAATAGCGTAATCATAACGTTGGAAAAAACAAATATGGTGACGCAGCATCTCCTTCCCTTCTCAGGGAACCAGGGTTACATAAGTAACATGAGACGATAGTGTTCTAAGTAGTTTTGAAAGTTTATTTAAAAAAAGAAGGATGTTTGGATATGGCAAGACATGATAGCCACAGAGTTTTATAGGACCAGCCTGCTAGGCATCGTCGTTGACGAAGTACAATTAACTTATAAATGTGGGATTTATTAAAGCGTAACTAAACCCCTGTTCAGAGCCTGACTCCACCCACTGGCAATATTTGAAAAATGCAAGAAAAGTGGGAAGATCCCAACGGAGAAAGAGGGGACGAACTAAGCTCGTACCAAGTATGTGGTGAGATCGTAACAAGGGCGTGGTGAGCTTGAACCTGCTTACGTCACGAGTTCTTTTTTAGACCCAACATCCAATAGGAAAATTCAACTGCAGTAGCCACCGTTCAACCTGAAGAGGGCAGCACTCACACGTTTTTACACCATATATTATAGTATTGAAACACTTTATATCCAAATGTCAAAAACCTTACTAAAATCAATGAACAGCACTAATAAAGCATCATTCTTACAGATCATTAACTAAAAAAAGTTGGTTAAGGGTTTAGTTACTCTTTAATATTATATTGTCATTATGCCTGTACTGTGGTTGTCAAAGTGCCACTAATTTGTGTTGCTTTTCAATATCAATATACAGCTACCAATTTAGCTGCATAGCTTTCAGCTGTGTCCACACGTACACAATAAAAAGTTGTTTACGTTTGAATTTATGTCATTCTACATGTCATCTGGTATAATTGAAACGATTGGCTATGAGCTACGTACAGACGCATTTGATAGACATTCATAGAGCCCAATTAACGGCTCTGGGCATTTGTAAACCACGCCTCAAATACGAGAAAACGAGCAGGTGGTTCCCAGACCACGTTTCATTCTCTTTGAGACTGGTTTGGTGTTAGCCAGGCTAGATCCACTGTGCATCTTTAGTTAATCCCGACAGTCGTTATTTAATGACAAAATTATGGTTTGCGCTGGTGCAAGCTGTTAGTAAATCTGGCCCTATGTCTCCTATAGCAGTGTTTCTCAACCCTGATCCTCAAGGACCCCCTTCCAGAATGTTTTAGATGTCTCCTTAATTAACACACCTGATTTTAATTATTAGCTTGTTTGGGAGACATTCTGGAGGGAGGCTGATGAGTTAGTTCAGGTGTTTTAAATTGGGAGACATCTAAAACTTTCTGGAAGGGGGTCCGTGAGGACCAGGGTTGAGAAACACTGTCCTATAGTTCACACAGAACTTGAGCATGTAGTCCACATGCTTTTCAATAATCTGTTTCTTGAAGGGTGAAACTCTTTATGCTCTTGATTTCAGTGGTATGTCATCTGTTAGTATGATTTTGTGTTGAATTAGTGATGTTTTTTCCAGGTTGGTGGAGGTGGTGTGGGGCCAGGTGGTAATAAGCCTCTGCAGTTCCTCCATATTGTCTGTGTTACATCCCATGGGAAGCTCTTCGGTGGGTGGATTTTGTCTTTGTTATTTGACTCTAGAGGGCTAGCAGAAGAGAGAAAGGGATGGTAGTTATAACCACTTTCTGCCAAGGTTCTGCCCGACTTCTAAGATGGCCTCCATGGCGCTGTCTATTCGCTGCTTCTCTGCTCCATTTCTCTAGTTTTAATTAAGTTTAAATAGTTTTTAATAGTTACAACGTCTACAATGTCTATTCGTTAATACAATACCAGTATCTGTTGTGGGAATTTTACCCACATGGATGTTTCTGCTTGGATAACAGTGGCTAGGAGCAATGTGTTAGCGACTGGCTGTGTAGCCAACTGGACACGGCTTCTTTAGCTTTGGATGTCCTCACCATACTGCGCTCGATTTCCTCAGATATTTCATAAAAGATTTTTAATGTTGAACCTTCTTCTCCTGCTCGGTGCATTGCGTTGGAGGCTTTGCCTAATGGCTAGCGACAGATGTGAAGCTCCTGAGACAAGCAAAATATATTACTCCGCCATTCAACTTATGGAATACAACTATCACAATACTCCTCCTTGTATATCAGTCATTAAAGAACTTGGACTCCTACATCGACCTCATTTTATCCAGAGGTTCTCGACGACGGCTTGTTTACTTCCGATCTGAAAGTGCCATTCCCTCTGTTTGGACAGCTGTGCGCACTGTCGCAACTCTTCCACATCATCAGAGCGCTGACTCTCTGCGGATTAATAGCACAGCACCTCACACAGGCCTGGATAGGAAAGACGGGGTGGATCTTAATGTACTTCAGCCAGTACAAAAGTTTACTGCCTCATCCAACATCAAAATTGAACTCTTTAATACACAATCCCTTACAAACACATTTTTATACAATGAGTTATACAATTTTATACAAACTTCATCAAATATATTAATACTTGGAGATTTTAATATATATTATTTAATATGGGTATGATCTGGGTGTGTCTGACCATGAGGTAATTTCTGTGGAGCTGCCATTTCTGTGTTCCAAAGCGTGTAATGCGGTTTAGAAACCTAACAAACACAGAAAACCTGACTTTAAGCCTTCAAAATCTACAGTTTGCAAATATATCATCTGTCACTGAATCTGTGGGATTGTACAATGACACTCTGAGCAACATCTTGGATCATTATGCACCCATTAACCCCCTGGGGTCCAAAAACGCGGCGTCGCGTTTTGACATGTTTTCTCCTTTTCATAGCAGAATCAACTTAAAATACTCCATTATTAATAATCCTACACTTACGTGTTTGACATCATTTGAAACTGTGAAGGGTCTTCTTTAATTTGTGTACATTCACAATAACAACAGATCTTTGTGTTTTTGTCAAATAAAGAAAATAAACAAGGTGCGAATTCAGACATTTCTGTCTCCCCAGCTGTCTCTCAAAACACGTTACAAAAATCAATTGAAACTCCGCAAATACTTGTCACACAAACATGATACACATATCCAAAGAAAGCCTGAAATGTCTACTTTTAAACAAGCTAATTATAATTGAAAACAAATATTGCCTGTTTATATCATCTGCATTGAAGTAAAGAGAGTACTGTTTTTCCTGGCTGACTTCATTAAACTTAATGCGGTCACGCCCAGAGGCAGTACCCGCTGTTCCCATGGTAATGAACAGACAAACAGTTCAAACAATAACAAATAAAGCGTAGAGTTTTACCAAATTTAAAGACTTTACCACATGTTTGGATGATAAACTTTAAACACACATGTGAGGAAGATCTTCATTTAAGTCTGGACATTGAGGAAGAGAAGCTTTTATCTTTAACGTTAACAGTAGCCCTTTTCACACAGACATTTCGTAAAATACACGGGAAAGGCTTTCTTGGTTTTTCCTAAGATTTTTTGTTCATTCACACTGCCATAATTACCCAGCATCTGATGGTCGCAGAAAGACACGTGACCTGTTGAAAGTCCTGCCCTCTCTTCTACGCAGCGTCTGAAGTTTGCATATTTAGGGCCCGAGCACCGAGGAGCAGGCCAGAATGGCCTGCACAGAAAGGTGCGAAGCCCTATTGTTTTTGCTCGGATTATTAGGGCCCGAGCACACCGGGGTGTGAGGACCCTATTGTTTTTGCTTCGTTTATTATTAGGGCCCAAGCACCGAGGAGCAGGCCAGAATGGCCTGCACCGTGGGTGCAAAGCCCTATTGTTTTTGCTTCGTTTATTAGGGCCCGAGCACACCAGGGTGTGAGCACCCTATTGTTTTTGCTCCGTTTATTAGGGCCAAAGCACCGAGGAGCAGGCCAGAATGGCCTGCACCGTGGGTGCAAAGCCCTATTGTTTTTGCTTCGTTTATTAGGGCCCGAGCACACCAGGGTGTGAGGACCCTATTGTTTTTGCTCCGTTTATTATTAGGGCCTGGCACACCAGGGTGTGAGGACCCTATTGTTTTTGCTCAGATTATTATTAGGGCTCGAGCACCGAGGAGCAGGCCAGAATGGCCTGCACCGAATGGTGCGAAGCCCTATTGTTTTTGCTCGGATTATTAGGGCCCGAGCACCGAGGAGCAGGCCAGAATGGCCTGCACCGAATGGTGCGAAGCCCTATTGTTTTTGCTCGGATTATTATTAGGGCCCGAGCACCGAGGAGCAGGCCAGAATGGCCTGCACCGAAAGGTGCGAAGCCCTATTGTTTTTGCTCGAATTTATTATTTTTTTTTTTTTTTGTTTTTATTTTTTTTTTTTTTTTTTTTTTTAACACTTTTGGACTTTTTGGGGGCCTTAACATACTCGAAAACTCTTGAAATTTGGCACAGACGTCAGAGTCGTCCGTCATCGCAGAAATCCAAAGGCTGGAACACGGGCGTGGCACAGGGGCTCTGTAGCGCCCCCTGTAATGCAAAAAAAAACATTGATGCACAGATCGGGCAAAAATGTACGCACATGTACGGGACTTTGTACGCTTATAGATCTCATCGACCCGAACAACTTTCGCCCTCTAACATTTAAGCTCCGCCCAACAGGAAGTCGGCTATTTTGTATTGTTTCAACAATGCATGCGGTGAACTTTTAAATACTCCTCCTAGGGGATACATGCAAATGACACCAAACGTGGTGATCATGATGCCGAGACATTGTACTTGCTAAATTGCGAAGGGATTTTTGATATCTCGAATGATTCTGCCATGGCGAGGCGACAAATTCATGGCGAAATCAGAGAAACAGGAAGTGTCTAATATCTAAGGCAAAAAATATCTTATTGTAATGCCATACGGGTAGTTTGTTCGTCTGAAGATTCCGATCGCATCGATGTGCCTATTGTGACTCCCGGGTATAGCGCCACCACCAGGCGCCAGGAAGTATGTCAGTCATGAACTTTTAAATACTTCTCCTAGGGAATTCATACGATTGACACCAAACGTGGTGAACATGATGCTGAGACATTGGACTTGCTAAATTGCGAAGGGATTTTTGATATCTCAAACGGTGTTGCCATGGCGAGGCGACAAATTTATGGCGAATTCAATGAAACAGGAAGTGTCTAATATCTAAAGCAAAAAATGTCTTATTGGGATGAAACGCAGTGTGTATGTTCGGCCAAGGATTCCGATCCCATCGATGTGCCTATTTTGAGTCTCGGGTATAGCGCCACCAACAGGCACCAGGAAGTGTGGCAGTCACAAAAGGTGGATTTCTTGACAGTTGCATGTGGTGAACTTTTAAATACTCCTCCTAGGATTTTCATGCGATTGACACCAAAAGTGGTCAACATGATGCTGAGACATTGTAGATGATAAATTGCGAAGGGATTTTTGATATCTCTAACGCTGTTCCCATGGCAACACGTCAAACTTTACTTTCATTTTCAGGCATATTTAAGCTCTTGGCGTGCACTTTGGGTGCCTTAACATGCTCGAAAACACCGGGAATTTGGCACAGATGTAAAAGTCACGTGCCACTAGGCTCATGCAAAGGCTGGAATATGGGCGTGGCAAGGGAGCTCTGTAGCGCCTCCTGTAATGCAAAAACAAACATTGGGGCACAGATCGAGCAAACATGTATGCACATGTACGAGAGTTGGTATGCATATAGATCTCATCGACCCAAACAACTTTTGCACTCAAACATTTTAGCTCCGCCCAACAGGAAGTCGGCTATTTTGGATTGTTTCAAAAATGCATGCGGTGAACTTTTAAATACTCCTCATAGAGGATTCATGCGAATGACACCTAACGTGGTGAACATGATGCCGAGACCTTGTAGATGATAAATTGCGAAGGGATTTTTGATATCTCGAACGGTTCTGCCATGGTGAGGCGACAAATTTATGGCGAATTCAGAGAAACAGGAAGTGTCTGATATCTAAGGCAAAAAATGTCTTATTGTGATGACACGCGGGGTGTTTGTTCATCTGAAGATTCCGATCGCAGCGATGTGCCTATTGTGACTCCCGGGAATAGCGCCACCACCAGGCGCCAGGAAGTGTGTAGGTCACAAAGGTGAATTTTTTTGTCAGTTCCATGCGATGTTCTTTTAAATACTCCTTCTAGGATTTTCATGCGATTGAGACGAGAAGTGGTCAACATGATGCCGAGACATTGTAGATGATAAATTGCGAAGGGATTTTTGATATCTCAAACGCTGTTCCAATGGCAATGCTGCAAACTTCACTTTTATTTCAGGCATATTTAAGGCTCTTGACTCGTTTAGATTAACATTAATGTTGACACACACATCAGAGTTTTCGGCTGTTAACTCTTTCCCCGCCATTGACGAGATATCTCGTCAATTAAGAGAAAACGCTTCCCCGCCAATGACGAGATTTTCCGTCTTTCCGCAATACCGCTATTATCCACCAGGTGGCGCCCTTCCGCAACTTTTTTAAACCGGAAGTATTGCCCTATGGCAAGCTGCTGCATGTCCGTGTCTGTTTTAAAGATCGCTCTGAATATGATCTCTATGAAAAGTCCGTCATAAAAATGGAATTATCTCTGCTTTTTGCTCAAAATATGGTGTTTTTGCAAAAACCTACCCATATTCAAAAGCTGATTGCAAAAGAACCACTAAAGGTAGGATGAAACGGTTTTTTTTGTTTGAAAGCAGAGGGTCTGTTCTTTCATTTGGTATATTGTATGTTTATATATTTAAAGAAGAACATTTTCTGGAAGGCATTAAACTTTGGTGAAAAACATGAAAAACGCTGGCGCTGGCTGGCAACTTTTTTTAAAAACGCTGGCGGTGAAAGAGTTAAGTGTGCACAAAAAGGTCAGACATAGGCGTGTCTCTTAAGTGGCTCACTAGCGCCCCCTTTTGTCTAAAGTCTGGGGTTTCTTTTAGCTACAGTCCCCAAATGGCTCAGTAACAACATTAAATAGCCAACTGATATTTACCCACTTGATGCCCTTGCCCACCGTGCATCGTTTTCTCGGACGCACCGTGTAGCGGTAAAAAAAACGTGCGAGGGCCCGCCATTGCTGCTTGCAGCTATATTTATTTTTATTTTTTATTTTTTTTTTTAACAGTTTTGGGCACTTTGGGTGCCTTAACATACTCGAAAACTCTTGAAATTTGGCACAGACGTCAGAGTCGTCTGTCATTGCGAACGGGCAAAGGCTGGAACACGGGCGTGGCAAAGGGGCTCTGTAGCGCCCCCTGTAATGCAACAGAAAACATTGGTGCACAGATCGGACAAACATGTACCCACATGTACGGGAGTTGGTACGCATATAGAACTCATCGACCCGAACAACTTTCACCCTCTAACATTTAAGCTCCGCCCAACAGGAAGTCGGCTATTTTGGATTGTTTAAAAAATGCATGCGGTGAACTTTTAAATACTCCTCCTAGGGGATTCATGCGAATGACACCAAATGTGGTGATCATGATGTCGAGACATTGTACTTGCTAAATTGCGAAGTGATTTTTGATATCTCGAACGGTTCTGCCATGGCGAGGCGACAAAGTTGTGGCGAAATCAGAGAAACAGGAAGTGTTTAATATCTAAGCTAAAAAATGTCTTATTGTGATGCCATGCGGGGTGTTTGTTCGTCTGAAGATTCCGATCGCATCGATGTGCTTATTGTGACTCCCGGGTATAGCGCCACCACCAGGCGCCAGGAAGTGTGTCAGTCATGAACTTTTAAATACTTCTCCTAGGGAATTCATACGATTGACACCAAACGTGGTGAACATGATGCTGAGACATTGGACTTGCTAAATTGCGAAGGGATTTTTGATATCTCAAACGGTGTTGCCATGACGAGGCGACAAATTTATGGCGAATTCAATGAAACAGGAAGTGTCTAATATCTAAAGCAAAAAATGTCTTATTGGGATGAAACGCAGTGTGTATGTTCGGCCAAGGATTCCGATCGCATTGATGTGCCTATTTTGAGTCTCGGGTATAACGCCACCAACAGGCACCAGGAAGTGTGGCAGTCACAAAAGGTGGATTTCTTGACCGTTGCATATGGTGAACTTTTAAATACTCCTCCTAGGATTTTCATGCGATTGACACCAAAAGCGGTCAACACGATGCTGAGACATTGTAGATGATAAATTGCGAAGGGATTTTTGATATCTCGAACGCTGTTCCCATGGCAACGCGTCAAACTTTACTTTCATTTTAAAGGCATATTTAAGCCTTTCAGTTGACGCCGATGTTCTTTTAAATACTCCTTCTAGAATATTCATGTGATTGACACCAAACGTGGTGAACATGATGTCGAGACATTGGACTTGCTATATTGCGAAGGAATTTTTGATATCTCGAACGGTTCTGCCATGGCGAGGAAACGAATTTATGGCGATTTCAGAGAAACAGGAAGTGTCTAATATCAAAGGCAAAAAATGTCTTTTTGTGATGACACGCGGTGTGTTTGTTCGCCTGAAGATTCCGATCGCAGCGATGTGCCTATTGTGACTCCCGGGAATAGCGCCACCACCAGGCGCCAGGAAGTGTGTAGGTCACAAAGGTGAATTTTTTTGTCAGTTCCATGCGATGTTCTTTTAAATACTCCTTCTAGGATTTTCATGCGATTGAGACGAGAAGTGGTCAACATGATGCCGAGACATTGTAGATGATAAATTGCGAAGGGATTTTTGATATCTCGAACGCTGTTCCCATGGCAATGCTGGAAACTTCACTTTTATTTCAGGCATATTTAAGGCTCTTGACTCGTTTAGATTAACATTAAAGTTGACACACACATCAGAGTTTTCGGCTGTTAAGTGTGCACAAAAAGGTCAGACATAGGCGTGTCTTATAAGTGGCTCACTAGCGCCCCCTTTTGTCTAAAATCTGGGGTTTCTTTTAGCTACAGTCCCCAAATGGCTCTGTTACAAAATTAAATAGCCCACTGATATTTACCCACTTGATGCCCTTGCCCACCGTGCATCGTTTTCTCGGACGCACCGTCTAGCGGTAAAAAAAACGTGCGAGGGCCCGCCATTGCTGCTTGCAGCTATATTTAGGGCTCGAGCACCGAGGAGCAGGCCAGAATGGCCTGCACCGAAAGGTGCGAAGCCCTATTGTTTTTGCTCGGATTATTATTAGGGCCCGAGCACCGAGGAGCAGGCCAGAATGGCCTGCACCGTAGGTGCGAAGCCCTATTGTTTTTGCTCGGATTATTATTTTTATTTTATTTTTATTTTTTATTTTTTTTTAACACTTTTGGACTTTTTGGGGGCCTTAACATACTCGAAAACTCTTGAAATTTGGCACAGATGTCAGAGTCGTCCGTCATCGCAGAAATCCAAAGGCTGGAACACGGGCGTGGCACGGGGGCTCTATAGCGCCCCCTGTAATGCAAAAAAAAACATTGATGCACAGATCGGGCAAAAATTTACCCACATGTACGAGAGTTGGTACGCATATAGATCTCATCGACCCGAACAACTTTCGCCCTCTAACATTTAAGCTCCGCCCAACAGGAAGTCGGCTATTTTGGATTGTTTAAAAAATGCATTCGTTGAACTTTTAAATACTCCTCCTAGTGGATTCATGGGATTGACACCAAACGTGGTGATCATGATGTCGAGACATTGTACTTGCTAAATTGCGAAGGGATTTTTGATATCTCGAACGGTTCTGACATGGTGAAGCGACAAAGTTGTGGCGAAATCAGAGAAACAGGAAGTGTCTAATATCTAAGGTAAAAAATGTCTTATTGTAATGCCATGCGGGGCGTTTGTTCGTCTGAAGATTCCGATCGCATCAATGTGCCTATTGTGACTCCCGGGTATAGCGCCACCACCAGGCGCCAGGAAGTGTGTCAGTCATGAACTTTTAAATACTTCTCCTAGGGAATTCATACGATTGACACCAAACGTGGTGAACATGATGATGAGACATTGGACTTGCTAAATTGCGAAGGGATTTTTGATATCTCGAACGATGTTGCCATGGCGAGGCGACAAATCTAAGGCGAATTCAGATTAACAGGAAGTGTTTAATATCTAAAGCAAAAAATGTCTTATTGGGATGAAACGCAGTGTGTAAGTTCGGCCAAAGATTCCGATCGCATCGATGTGCCTATTTTGAGTCTCGAGTATAACGCCACCAACAGGCACCAGGAAGTGTGGCAGTCACAAAAGGTGGATTTCTTGACAGTTGCATGTGGTGAACTTTTAAATACTCCTCCTAGGATTTTCATGCGATTGACACCAAAAGTGGTCAACATGATGCTGAGACATTGTAGATGATAAATTGCGAAGGGATTTTTGATATCTGGAACGCTGTTCCCATGGCAACACGTCAAACTTTACTTTCATTTTCAGGCATATTTAAGCTCTTGGCGTGCACTTTGGGTGCCTTAACATGCTCGAAAACAACGGACATTTGGCACAGATGTCAAAGTCACGTGCCACTAGGCTCATGCAAAGGCTGGAATATGGGCGTGGCAAGGGAGCTCTGTAGCGCCCCCTGTAATGCAAAAACAAACATTGGGGCACAGATCAAGCAAACATGTACGCACATGTACGAGAGTTGGTACGCATATAGATCGCATCGACCCAAACAACTTTCACACTCAAACATTTTAGCTCCGCCCAACAGGAAGTCGGCTATTTTGGATTGTTTAAAAAATGCATGCGGTGAACTTTTAAATACTCCTCCTAGGGGTTTCGTGCGAATGACACCTAACGTGGTGAACATGATGCCGAGACCTTGTAGATGATAAATTGCGAAGGGATTTTTGATATCTCGAACGGTTCTGCCATGGCATGGCGACAAAATTGTGGCGAAATCAGAAAAACAGGAAGTGTCTTATATCTAAGGCAAAAAATGTCTTCTTGTGATGACACGCGGGGTGTTTGTTCGTCTGAAGATTCCGATCGCATCGATGTGCCTATTGTGACTCCCGGGTATAGCGCCACCACCAGGCGCCAGGAAGTGTGTCAGTCACAAAGCTGGATTTTTTTGACAGTTCCATGCGATGTTCTTTTAAATACTCCTCCTAGGATTTTCAAGCGATTGACACCAAAAGTGGTCAACATGATGCCAAGACATTGTAGATGATAAATTGCGAAGGGATTCTTTATATCTCGAACGCTGTTCCCATGGCAACGCTGCAAACTTTACTTTTATTTCAAGCATATTTAAGGCTCTTGACGTTCTTAGATTAACCTTAAAGTAGGCACACACATCAGAGTTGTCGGCTGTTAAGTGTGCACAAAAATGGCAGACATAGGCTTGTCTCTTAAGTGGCTCACTAGTGCCCCCGTTTGTCTAAAATGTGGGGTTTCTTTTGGCTACAGTGCCCAAATGGCTCAGTGATAACATTAAATAGCCCACTGATATTTACCCACTTGATGCCCTTGCCCACCGTGCATCGTTTTCTCGGACGCACCGTGTAGCGGTAAAAAAAACGTGCGAGGGCCCGCCATTGCTGCTTGCAGCTATATTTTTTATTATTTTTTTATTTTTTTTTTTTAACACTTTTGGACTTTTTGGGTGCCTTAACATACTCGAAAACTCTTGAAAATTGGCACAGACGTCAGAGTCGTCCGTCATCGCAGAAATCCAAAGGCTGGAACACGGGCGTGGCACGGGGGCTCTATAGCGCCCCCTGTAATGCAAAAAAAACATTGATGCACAGATCGGGCAAAAATGTGCGCACATGTACGAGAGTTGGTACGCATATAGATCTCATCGACCCGAACAACTTTCGCCCTCTAACATTTAAGCTCCGCCCAACAGGAAGTCGGCTATTTTGGATTGTTTAAAAAATGCATGCGTTGAACTTTTAAATACTCCTCCTAGTGGATTCATGGGATTGACACCAAACGTGGTGATCATGATGCCGAGACATTGTACTTGCTAAATTGCGAAGGGATTTTTGATATCTCGAACGGTTCTGCCATGGCGAGGCGACGAATTTATGGCGAATTCAGAGAAACAGGAAGTGTCTAATATCTAAGGCAAAAAATATCTTATTGTGATGCCATGCGGGGTGTTTGTTCGTCTGAAGATTCCGATCGCATCGATGTGCCTATTGTGACTCCCGGGTATAGCGCCACCACCAGGCGCCAGGAAGTGCGTCACTCACAAAGCTGGATTTTTTTTGACAGTTCCATGCTATGTTCTTTTAAATACTCCTTCTAGAAAAATCATGCAATTGACACCAAAAGTGGTCAACATGAAGCCGAGAGATTGTAGATGATAAATTGCGAAGGGATTTTTGATATCTCGAACGCTGTTCCCATGGCAACGTGTCAAACTTTACTTTCATTTTTAAGGCATATTTAAGCCTTTCAGTTGACGCCGATGTTCCTTTAAATACTCCTTCTAGGATATTCATGCGATTGACACCAAAAGTGGTCAACATGATGCCGAGGCATAGTAGATGATAAATTGCGATGGGATTTTTTATATCTCGAACGCTGTTCCCATGGCAACGTGTCAAACTTTACTTTCATTTTTAAGGCATATTTAAGCCTTTCAGTTGACGCCGATGTTCCTTTAAATACTCCTTCTAGGATATTCATGCGATTGACACCAAAAGGGGTCTACATGATGCCGAGACATTGTAGATGATAAATTGTGAAGGGATTTTTGATATCTCGAACGCTGTTCCCATGGCAACGTGTCAAACTTTACTTTCATTTTAAAGGCATATTTAAGCCTTACAGTTGCATGCAGTGAACTTTTATATACTCCTTCTAGAATAATCATGCAATTGACACCAAAAGTGGTCAACATAAAGCCGAGATATTGTAGATGATAAACTGTGAAGGGATTTTTGATATCTTAAACGCTGTTCCCATGGCAACGCGTCAAACTTTACTTTCATTTTAAAGGCATATTTAAGCCTTTCAGTTGACGCCGATGTTCCTTTAAATACTCCTTCTAGGATATTCATGCGATTAACACCAGAAGTGGTCAACATGATGCTGAGACATTGTAGATGATAAATTGCGAAGGGATTTTTGATATCTCGAACGTTGTTCCCATGGCAACGCCACAAACTTTACATTTATTTCAGGCATATTTAGGGCTCTTGGCCTGCTTAGATTAACCTAAAAGTCGGCACACACATCAGAGTTGTCGGCTGTTAAGTGTGCACAAACAGGTCACACATAGGCGTGTCTCTTAAGTGGCTCACTAGCGCCCCCGTTTGTCTAAAATGTGGGGTTTCTTTTACCTACAGTCCCCAAATGGCTCAGTAACAACATTAAATAGCCCACTGATATTTACCCACTTTATGCCCTTGCCCACCGTGCATCGTTTTCTCGGACGCACCGTGTAGCGGTAAAAAAACGTGCGAGGGCCCGCCATTGCTGCTTGCAGCTATATTTATTTTTATTTTTTTCAACACTTGAGTTAATTTGGGTCCCTTAACATACTCGAAAACTCTTGAAACTTGGCACACATGTCAGTGTCTCGTACCACTAGGCTCATGCAAAGGCTGGAACATGGGCGTGGCACTGGGGCTCTGTAGCGCCCCCTGTAATGCAAAAACAAACATAGGTGCACAGATCGGGCAAGCATGTACGCACATGTACGAGAGTTGGTACGCTTATAGATCCTATCGACCCGAACAACTTTCGCCCTCTAACATTTAAGCTCCGCCCAACAGGAAGTCCGCTATTTTGTATTGTTTAAAAAATGCATGTGGTGAACTTTTAAATACTCCTCCTAGAGGATTCATGGGATTGACACCAAACGTGGTGAACGTGATGTCGAGACATTGTACTTGCTAAATTGCGAAGGGATTTTTGATATCTCGAACGGTGCTGCCGTGGCGAGTCGACAAAGTTGTGGCGAAATCAGAGAAACAGGAAGTGTCTAATATCTGAGGCAAAAAAATTCTTATTGTGATGCCAAGTGGGGTGTTTGTTCGCCTGAAGATTCCGATCGCAACGATGTGCCTATTGTGAGTCTCGGGTATAGCGCCACCACCAGGTGCCAGGAAGTCTGTCAGTCACAAAGGTGGATTTTTTTGACAGTTCCATCCGATGTTCTTTTAAATACTCCTTCTAGGATATTCATGCGATTGACACCAAAAGTGGTCAACATGATGCTGAGACATTGTAGATGATAAATTGCGAAGGGATTTTTGATATCTCAAACGCTGTTCCCATGGCAACGCGTCAGATTTTACTTTCATTTTAAAGGCTTATTTAAGCCTTTAAGTTCACACCGATGTTCTTTTAAATACTCCTTCTAGAATATTCATGAGATTGACACCAGAAGTGGTCAACATGATGCCGAGACATAGTAGATGATAAATTGCGAAGGGATTTTTGATATCTCGAACGCTGTTCCCATGGCAACGCGTCAAACTTTACTTTCATTTTAAAGGCTTATTTAAGCCTTTAAGTTGACGCCAATGTTCTTTTAAATACTCCTTCTAGAATAATCATGCGATTGATGCCAGAAGTGGTCAATATGATGCCAAGACATTGTAGATGATAAATTGCGAATGGATTTTTGATATCTCGAACGCTGTTCCCATGGCAACGCCCCAAACTTTACTTTCATTTTAAAGGCTTATTTAAGCCTTTAAGTTCACACCGATGTTCTTTTAAATACTCCTTCTAGAATATTCATGAGATTGACACCAGAAGTGGTCAACATGATGCCGAGACATAGTAGATGATAAATTGCGAAGGGATTTTTGATATCTCGAACGCTGTTCCCATGGCAACGCCCCAAACTTTACATTTATTTCAGGCATATTTAGGACTCTTGGCGTGCTTAGATTAACCTAAAAGTCGGCACACACATCAGAGTTGTCGGCTGTTAAGTGTGCACAAACAGGTCACACATAGGCGTGTCTCTTAAGTGGCTCACTAGCGCCCCCGTTTGTCTAACATGTGGGGTTTCTTTTACCTACAGTCCCCAAATGGGTCAGTAACAACATTAAATAGCCCAATGATATTACCCACTTGATGCCCTTGCCCACCGTGCATTGTTTTCTCGGACGTACCGTGTAGCGGTAAAAAAACGTGCGAGGGCCCGCCATTGCTGCTTGCAGCTATATTTATTAGGGCCCGAGCACACCAGGGTGTGAGGACCCTATTGTTTTTGCTCCGTTTATTATTCTTCTTCTTCTTCTTCTTCTTCTTCTTCTCCGAAATGGATCGCATTTTTGAGGGCCTAAACATACCCGAAAACTCATGAAAATTTGCACACGCGTCAGAAGTGGCGAAAATTTACATGTAGTATAGGCGTCAGAAGTGGGCGTGTAAAAATGGCTCGATAGCGCCACCTGCAAAATTTCAAGAGAACAGCCCCCCCACTACAAAAAACTTACAGATACGAAATTTGGTAGGATCATCTATTACTCCAAGACCTACAAAAAAGTCTCTTGGAGCTAAGCTCTAAACTCCACAGGAAGTCAGCCATTTTGAATTTTCTCTGTCATTTTTTGACATTTCCAAGCGTCGTACTTTAACGAACTCCTCCTAGAGATTTAATCCGATCATCATCATATTTGGTCAGTATCATCTAAAGGCCTTTGCGATGCTAAATTGCGGAGCTTTTGACTTTTCATTGGAGGGCGTGTCCGTGGCGGCCTGGCAAAGTGTAATGTTTCGCCATGAAACAGGAAGCTGATGTAATTCAGGCATACATTGTCCGATCTGCCCCTGACTTCACACGTTTGATAAGGGTCCAGGCCTGAACACATCAACATGGCATAATTCAGTAACACTCATAGCGCCACCTAGAGGCAGCAGGAAATACCATGTTTGACGCTGTGACTTACTGCTCCTAGGTATTTAACCATATCAACATCATATTTCACCAGTGTAATCTCAAGACCTTGTGTGATGATAAAAAGCAACGACCTTGACTTTTCATTAAAGGGCGTGTCCGTGGCGGCCTGGCAAAGTATCGCTAATTGAATCGCATTTTGACAGGCTAAACAACCTCAAAAAGTCATAAAACGTTGCACACACGTCAGAAGTGGCAAAAATTTACATGTGGCATAGGCGCCAGAAGTGGGCGTGCAGAAATGGCTCGATAGCGCCACCTGCAAAATTTCAAGAGAACAGCCCCGCCGCTACGAAAATCCTACAGAAACTAAATTTGGTAGGGTCATATATCACCCCAAGACCTACAAAAAAGTCTCTTGGAGTGAAGCTCTAAACCTCACAGGAAGTCAGCCATTTTGAATTTTTGCTGTGATTTCTGTGCAAATTTTGTCATTTCCAGGCTCCGTACTTTAACGAACTCCTCCTAGAGATTTTGTCAGATAGTCATCATATTTGGTCAATCTCATCTAAAGGCCTTTGCGATGTTAAATTGCGGAGCTTTTGACTTTTCGTTGGAAGGTGTGTCCGTGGCGGCCTGACAAATTTCAGCGTTTTCGCCATGAAACAGGAAGTTGTTATAACTAAGGCATACAATGTCCAATCTGCCCCACACTTCACATGTTTGATAAGAGTCTTGGCCTGAACACATTTCAATGCCAATATTCAGCTTCAGTCCTAGCGCCACCTAGAGGTAGCAGGAAATGCCTTGTTTTACGCTGTGATTCACTGTTCTCAGAGATTTAATCAAATCATTATCATATCAGGTGAGACTGATCTTAAGCCCTTTGCGATGATAAATTGCGAAGATCTTGACTTTTCGTTGAAGGGCGTGTCCGTGGCGGCCTCGCAAAGAGTGAGGTTTCTCCATGAGAAAGCTGTTGTAACTCAGGCATGCAATGTCCGACCTGTCACAGACATCATACGTTTGACAAGGGTCCTGGCCTCAACACATCAATGTTACAACAATCAAATACAATCATAGCGCCACCTGCTGCACAAAGGAGGTGTGGCACTTCAAAGTTCCTTTGAATGTCCGCCTATATTTACCCACTGAATTTTCAATCCCCCTGGTTCATTGCTTTACTAAGGCCATAGAGTGGCGGTGCACATGCGTGCGAGGGCCCTTCCATCACTGCTTGCAGTTTTAATTAGGGCTCGAGCAACGAGGAGCAGGCCAGAATGGCCTGCACCGTAGGTGCGAAGCCCTATTGTTTTTGCTCGGATTTATTATTATTTTTTATTAGGGCCCGAGCACC